>NC_089873.1:101420000-101582500 GCF_040182565.1 Anser cygnoides
GGAGGTCGTGGCGGAGGACGAGGTGGTGGTGGCGGAGGACGAGGAGGTGGTGGCGGAGGGGGAGGAGGAGATGATGGCGGAGGAGGAGGTGGTGACAGAGGAGAAGGAGGTGGTGGCAGAGGAGGAGGAGGTGGTGGCGGAGGAGGAGGATGAAGCGGAGGAGGGCAGGAGATGGTGGCGGAGCAGGGGTTGGTGGTGGAGGAGGAGGAGGTGGTGGCGGAGGAGGAGGAGATGGTGGCTGAGGTGGAGGTTGTGGTGGCCGAGGAGGAGGAGGTGGTGACGGAGGAGGAGGAGGAGGTGGAGGAAGAGGAGGTGGTGGCGGAGGAGGAGGAGGTGGTGGCAGAGGCGGAGGAAGTGTTGGCGGAGGAGGACGAGGTGGTGGCGCAGGAGGACGAGGTGGTGGTGGCGGAGGAGGAGGAGGAGTTGGAGGATGAGGCTGAGTCGTGAAGTAGGCGGCGGTGGCGGAGGAGGATCATGCGGGGGAAGAGCAGGTGCTGGAGGTGGGGGTGGTAGAGGATCAAGGGGAAGAGGAGGAGGAGGAGGAGGTAGAGAAGTGGGAGATAAAGAAATCGTAGAATCATAGCAACATTAAGGCTGGAAGAGACCTTCAATATCATCCAGTCCCTGACTCTTTCTGATAAGAAATCTCTTCTAATTTCCTAGGAGGACGAGGAGGAGGTGGTGTAGAAGGAGGAGGTGGTGGAGGAGGAGGAGGTGGTGGAGGAGGAGGTGAAGGAATTTTGGGTAGACCTGTGGTATCAGGATTTGGACTTGATGATCCAAATGGATCCCTTCCAACTGGGTACATTCTGTGATTCTATGAGGAGGAGGAGGATTCATAGAATCCTTATTGTTGGAAGAGACCTTTAAGATCATCCTTCTACGAGTTGGTGGAGGAGGAGGAAGAGGAGGATGTGGTGGTGTAGGAGGTGGTGGTGCCGGACGAGGAGGAGTTGGCGGAGGAGGAGGAGAAGCTGCCAGAGGAGGAGGAGTTGGCGGAGGAGGAGGTGGTGGTGACGGAAGAGGAGGAGGAGGTGTCGGAGGAGTAGGAGGTGGTGGTGGCGGAGGAGAAGTAGGAGTTGGTGGAGGAGGAGGAGAAGCTGGCGGAGGAGGAGGAGTTGGCGGAGGAGGAGGTGGTGGTGACGGAAGAGGAGGAGGAGGTGTCGGAGGAGGAGGAGGTGGTGGTGGCGGAGGAGGAGGAGGAGTTGGCGGAGGAGGAGTAGTTGTCGGAGGAGGAGGAGGAGGTGGAGGATGAGGAGGAGGTGGTGGCGGAGGAGGCCGTGGTAGTGGCGGAGCATGCCATCTTGGTGGCAGAGGAGGAGGGGGTGGTGGTGGAGGAGGAGGAGGCGGTGGCGGAAAAGGAGGAGGTGGTGGCGGAGGAGGAGGTGGTGGAGGAGGAGGTGAAGGAATTTTGGGTAGACGTGTGGTATTAGAATTTAGACTTGATGATCCAAATGGATGCCTTCCAACTGGGTATATTGTGTGATTCTATGAGGAGGAGGAGGATTCATAGAATCATTATCGTTGGAAGAGACCTTTAAGATCCTCCTTCTACTAGTTGGTGGAGGAGGAGGAGGAGGACGATGTGGTGGTGTAGGAGGTGGTGGCGGAGGAGGAGGAGGAGGTGGTGGAGTAGGAGGTGGTGGTGCCGGAGGAGGAGGAGTTGGTGGAGGAGGACGAGGAGTTGGCGGAGGAGGAGGAGTTGGCGGAGGAGGAGGTGGTGGAGTTGGTGGAGGAGGATTAGGTGGCGGAGGAGGAGGAGGAGGTGGTGGCGGAGGACGTAGAGGTGGTGGCGGAGGAGGAGGAGGTGGTGGTGGCGGAGGAGCAGTAGGGGGTGGTGGCGGAGGAGGAGGAGATGGTGGTGGCGGAGGAGGAGCAGGAGTTGGCGGAGGAGGAGTAGTTGGTGGTGCAGGAGGAGGCGGTGGCGGAAAAGGAGGAGGTGGTGGCGGAGGAGGAGGTGGTGGAGGAGGTGGTGAAGGAATTTTGGGTAGACGTGTGGTATTAGGATTTAGACTTGATGATCCAAATGGATCCCTTCCAACTGGGTATATTGTGTGATTCTATGAGGAGGAGGAGGATTCATAGAATCATTATTGTTGGAAGAGACCTTTAAGATCCTCCTTCTATGAGGTGGTGGAGGAGGAGGAGGAGGAGGAGGAGGAGGAGGAGCAGGTGTTGGCGGAGGATGAGGAGGTGGTGGCGGAGGACGAGGTGGTGGTGACAGAGGAGAAGGAGGTGGTGGCGGAGGAGGAGGAGGTGGTGGCGGAGGAGGAGGATTAGGTGGAGGAGGGCAGGAGATGGTGGCGGAGCAGGGGGTGGTGGTGGAGGAGGAGGAGGTGGTGGCGGAGGAGAAGGAGGTGGTGGCGGAGGAGGAGGAGGTGGTGGCGGAGGAGGAGGTTGTGGTGTCCGAGGAGGAGGAGGTGGTGACGGAGGAGGAGGAGGAGGTGCAGGAGGAGGAGGTGGTGGTGGAGGAGGAGGAGGTGGTGGCGGAGGCGGAGGAGGATGAGGAGGTGGCCGAGGAGGAGGAAAAGGTGGCGGAGGAGGAGGAAGAGTTGGCGGAGGAGGAGGAGGTGTTGGCGGAGGACGAGGAGGAGGTGGCGCCAGAGGAGGATGAGGTGGCGTAGGAGGAGGAGGAGGTGGTGGAGGAGTAGGAGGTGGTGGCGGAGGAGGAGGAGGAGGAGGTGGTGGCGGAGGAGGAGGAGGAGTTGGAGGAGGCGGCGGTGGCGGCGGAGGAGGCGGCGGTGACGGAAAGGATCACGTGGGGGAAGAGCAGGTGCTGGAGGAGGGGGTGGTAGAGGATCAGGGGGAAGAGGAGGGGAAGGAGGAGGAAGAGAAGGGGGAGATAAAGGAATCGTAGAATCATAGCAACATTAAGGCTGGAAGAGACCTACAATATCATCCAGCCCCTGACTCTTTCTGATAAGAAATGTCTTCTAATTTCCAAGGAGGAGGAGGAGGTGGTGGAAAACGAGGAGAGAGATGACACGGAAAAAGACGACGAGAAGAATTTCGACGATGACGAAGACGACGACGATGATGAGAAAAAGAACGTGGAGGAGGAGGGGGAAAAGGTCGTGGAGCAGGAGAAGGAGGAGGAGGCAGCGGCAGCGGTGGTGCTGGTGGAGGAGAAAGCAGCAGCGGTGGTGGTGGTGGAGGATAAGGCGGCAGTGGTGGCAGTGGAGGAGCACGCGGGGGAAGAGCAGGTGCTGGAGGAGAGGGTGGTAGAGGATCAAGGGGAAGATGAGGAGGAGGAGGAGGTAGAGAAGGGGGAGATAAAGGAATCATAGAATCATAGCAACATTAAGGCTGGAAGAGACCTTCAATATCATCCAGTCCCTGACTCTTTCTGATAAGAAATCTCTTCTAATTTCCTAGGAGGAGGAGGAGGAGGTGGTGAAGGAGGAGTTGGTGGTATAGGAGGAGAAGATGATGGTGGAGGAGGTGGAGGTGGTGGAGGAGGAAGTGAAGGAATTTTGGGTAGACATGTGTTATGAGGATTTGGACTTGATGATCCAAATGGATCCCTTCCAACTGGGTACATTCTGTGATTCTCTGAGGAGGAGGAGGAGGATTCATAGAATCATTATTGTTGGAAGAGACCATTTAAGATCATCGTTTTACGAGATGGTGGAGGAGGAGGAGGAGGAGGAGGAGGTGGAGGTGGTGGTGGAGGATGAGGTGGTGGTGGAGGAGGAGGAGGTGGAGGCAGAGGAGGAGGAGGTGGTGGCGGATGAGGATGAGGAGGTGGAGGAGGACGAGGAGGAGGTGGCAGAGGAGGAGGAGGTGGTGGCGGAGGACGCATTGGTGGTGGAGGAGGAGAAGGTGGTGGTAGTGGAGGAGGAGGAGGTGGTGTCAGGGGAGCAGGAGGTGGTAGAGGAGGATGAGGAGGTGGTGGCAGAGGAGGAGGAGGTGTTGGCTGAGGAGGAGGAAGAGTTATAGGAGGACGAGGAGGAGGAGGTGGCGGAGGACGAGTTGAAGGAATTTTGGGTAGACCTGTGGTATGAGGATTTAGACTTGATGATCCAAATGGATCCCTTCCAACTGGGTATATTGTGTGATTCTATGAGGAGGAGGAGGATTCATAGAATCATTATTGTTGGAAGAGACCTTTCAGATCATCTTTCTAGGAGGTGGTGGAGGAGGAGGAGGAGGAGTAGGAGGTGGTGGTGGAGGAGGTGGTGGTGGTGGCGGAGGAGGAGGAGGAGGTGGCGGAGGAGGAGGAGGAGGAGGTGGTGGCCGAGTAGGAGGAGGAGGTGGTGGCGGAGGAGGAGGAGATGGTGGTGGCGGAGGAGGAGGACAGGGTGGTGGCGGAGGAGGAGGAGGAATTGGCGGAGGAGGAGGAGGAGTTGGCGGAGGAGGAGGAGGAGGTGGAGGAGGAGGAGGAGGTGGAGGAGGAGGAGGTGGTGGCGGAGCAGACCGCGGTGGTGGCGGAGGAGGCCATGTTGGTGGCGGAGGAGGAGGAGGTGGTGGCGGAGGAGGAGGAGGTGGTGGCGGAGGAGGAGGTGGTGGAGGAGGAGGTGAAGGAATTTTGGGTAGACCTGTGGTATCAGGATTTGGATTTGATGGTCCAAATGGATCCCTTCCAACTTGGTATATTCTGTGATTCTATGAGGAGGAGGAGGATTCATAGTATCATTATTGTTGGAAGAGAGCTTTAAGATCCTCCTTGTAAGAGGTGGTGGAGGAGGAGGAGGAGGAGGGGGTGGTGGTGTAGGAGGTGGTGGTGCCGGAGGAGGAGGAGTTGGCGGAGAAGGAGGTGGTGGAGGCGAAGGAGGAGGAGGAGGTGTCGGAGGAGGAGGAGGTGGTGGTGGCGGAGGAGGAGGAGGAGTTGGCGGAGGAGGAGTAGTTGTCGGAGGAGGAGGAGGAGGTGGAGGATGAGGAGGAGGTGGTGGCGGAGCAGGCCGTGGTAGTGGCAGAGCATGCCATCTTGGTGGCGGAGGAGGAGGAGGTGGTGGTGGAGGAGGAGGAGGCGGTGGCGGAAAAGGAGGAGGTGGTGGCAGAGGAGGAAGTGGTGGAGGAGGAGGTGAAGGAATTTTGGGTAGACGTGTGGTATTAGGATTTAGACTTGATGATCCAAATGGATGCCTTCCAACTGGGTATATTGTGTGATTCTATGAGGAGGAGGAGGATTCATAGAATCATTATTGTTGGAAGAGACCTTTAAGATCCTCCTTCTACGAGGTGGTGGAGGAGGAGGAGGTGGTGGTGGAGGATGAGGAGGTGGTGGCGGAGGACGGGGAGTTGGTGGCGGAGGACGAGGTGGTGGTGGAGGAGGAGGAGGAGGTGGTGGCGGAGGAGGAGGAGGAGGAGGTGTTGGTGGATGAGGTGGTGGCGGAGGAGGAGGAGGAGGTGGTGGCGGAGGACGAGGAGGTGGTGGCAGAGGAGGAGGAGGAGGTGGAGGAGGAGGTGAAGGAATTTTGGGTAGACCTGTGGTATCAGGATTTGGACTTGATGATGGAAGAGGCAGAAGGAAGAGGCAGTCTACAAGTAAGATTAGGTGGTTGTGGAGGACGTTGTGGACGAGGAGGAGGAGGCGGTGGAGGTGGAGGAGGAGGAGGAGGTGGTGGAGGACTAGGTGGTGGAGGAATCATAGGATCATTAGTGTTGGAGGAGACCTTCAAGTTTGTGCCACAAGGGAAGGCAAAGAAATCCTCAAATCCCTCCGCTGCCCCTCAGGGCATTGCCTCAGTGCAGCTTCAGTCTTGGGGACAGCATTTGTAATTGAGGCAGAAGTCATATTTTTGTCATGTGCTGCACAATCAAGGGACGACATTTGGAGCATGTTTTTATGAAGAATCCATATTGTCAAACAAGCCTAACATTGGCACTGCGCGGGTATTGCAGATTTTAAACAATGATAAATGTTTTGATTTATGATGATGAAATTTGATTTACAAGTTGTCATTTTACACAATAGTACAATAAATGTATTAATACAGGCTAAATGATAAAATTACAAAATAAGTGTTAACTTTCCTGATTACAATCTTTAAATCAAACTGTACTTAAAAAAATATTTTGGCTCAACCCATAGGCTTGGTGCAGAATCACATGAAATACTATGTATGGCCTTTGTATGTGGAAAACCAGAATAAAAACAGTCTCTTAAAACTGAAAAATCTGTCAGATTTATACATCTAGTTATAACGAATTATCTGTTTCTCCTCATTCAAAAACCACTGTATAACTGAAATTTGTATATGTAGCAGTGCCATGGAATTCTTTCTCATACTTATGTTTATCATGTCTAGAAAGACATTCTTCATTCACATAACTAAAATTCTTACATTTCTTGAATAAGATACGCCTCTCCAGTGTTAGCAGCAAACACTAACTACAAGTAGTCAAGACCAATCTAAAGGAAAAAAACAGTGACCAAAAATAAAGAAGATATATTAAATCTCCAGCTTGGTCACATAACATGTGCCACTCAATTTTGTGAGTGTAAATTAGGCAGATACGAGGCTTGCTTTAATCTGAAATAGCAAGAAGTTCCTGACAGTAAGATGCTGATTTAAAAGATTTGTTTGAGCTGAGGACATTGGGGGGTTAGGCTTTTGTTGTCAGAAGACATATGACAACTCCAGAGAACTGCTACTGGTATCTGATGGTGGTATGCCAATAAGAAAGCTGTATGCATGAAGCTGTGCAAGCAGTGCTCGATTGTCTGGTCTGGAATACCTGTGCGTGGTCTTTCTCTGAAATGTCCTCTGTAACTGCATCATTTGTTTGAATCCATCAAGCACATCATGTTGCAACTTCACTTAGAGCTTCCCAAAAAGATGTAAAGAAGCATTTCTTCACAAGTCTTTCAATTTCAAGAGTCTTTACCATCTAATACTGAGAAGACATCCACCTCTGTGAGCCTTTATTTCTTAGGTTTTGTAAACGTCAACATGATTAAAGAATTTTAAGGTGTCAATACCCAGTAGAGTTTGTGTAGCTTGTTAACCAGCTATTATACTCCAAACCCAGTGATTCACCCATATCCCTTCCCAAGGACTTTTTCTCCTTCAGTAAGGCTCAGCCTAGTTTGGAATTATTGCTTTCAAAGAGATGCTGTAGCACTTTCACCTCAGATTAATTACCAAGTGATACTCTTCAGAAAGCCATCCAAGTCTTTTAAAAAATATTACAGTAGGCCAAAAGGGACAATTACATGACCTATTCTTATTGCCTGAATAATGTAGTCCACAGAATTTCACTCCCTTATATCCAGTGATCCTAATAACTTAGGTTTGACTGAAATGTATAATCCAGAAAAATCATCTGTAGGTGTCAAAGGAAGAAGAACATACCACTTGGCTTGGTGATTAATCCTTCTCACTGCTAAAAATGTATTTATTTATTTTTATAGAGAAACATTATGTTTTATATAAATATTTTGCAGTCTGAAATTTACACGCTGCAGCATGTGAATTTTGATTTTTTTTTATGCTTTCTGTACTAGAATAAAAAGACTCCGAGAACTCTGAATTTCCCCTCAGAGTAAGTACTTACATACTCTGTAATTACCCCATCCCTTCCTCATTAAAAAATAAGTGAATGGAGCATCTTCAATTTCTCTTTGCATGCTTTTTCTTTTTCAAATATTCCTGTGCCTCCACTTTTTCAAAGTTGTGATTTCAGCAGGAGCTAGATATACACATTTCTGAAAATCCCACTAGGTGTCTACATGCAACTTAAGGTATTGCATATTAATCAATATTAATAACATTAATTAAGATGAAAGCACACTTTTTTACATGCAGTTGGCCTTTGTGCACACTACTTCTAAATGCTGAAGACATATTAAACAGTGTGTACCCACTGCTATGTTCTAGACAGCCACTCATGGCACACTTCTCTTGGTCCATCTTGCAGTTTATGTCTCTTGTCTATAAGGTTCTTGAAATTAACCCCGGCACACAGGTATTGCTGGAGCAATACGGCCTTCCTGGTCGGCCACAAGGAGCAATGAACACATACAAGCTGTTCCACTCTGAGCACAGTATGGTAGGTTTTGCCTGTGAAGAATGGTTGAGGCAGACTTTTTTTGCATTGTTCAAGTTTTGTTGCTTCTAGGGACTTGCACTCAGCCCTCTTAATTTACTACTTATGTACAGAGAGAAAGTAGTTACTTTTGCAATGATCTCATTTACCTTGTACTCTCTGCCCATGGTATTGCTATAAAAGAGGGAAGCGAAATAAAAAAATGTCACTGTGGGACCTTCATGAACTCTTGAAACAAGCACTGTGATACAAGGCAAATTGACCAGGGCCCACTGGAGGACATAAACACCATGGAGGATCTCCTTCTTCTGGCCTACTGTCAGTACCCATGTGCTTGGATATGGGCTGTGAGAACAGCAGGAAGCAGGAGATGCACTGTCCTCTAAAATGCATCTGCAGGTAAGAGCCTGGGCTGCTAGAAGAGGAGGTCACTATTTGGTGTGGTGGACAGGCTGGCAGAAAGCGACCAGCAGGCATATCTGGATGACATCCCTGTATAATGACCAGGTCCGGATTTTGATCTCTTTGTTTTTACACGGGGGGATGTATTTTGTACAAGGCATGTCACAGACCGACGTGGTGAGTCCAAAATTAACTTGTGATTTCCCTCGTGTTCCAGCACTGCCTGAACTAGGACCCACTGGGCAGAGTGAGATCTGATACCCAGTACTCCTCGGTAGCATCCTTTGCTTGGAAAGGAAGGAGTTTATGATCAGCTACTTGACAGGATTGACATTTGCTTTACAGAATCTCAATCTGTGGGCACTATTAGTCTCTGCCTCATACTACCACTAGATGGTATCTTTAGCAAGTGTTTCCCCTCACTTGCTCTGTGAAGCCCAATATTCTGACTGCTGAGTTTCTGTATTTAAAAAGTCTGCATTTTCATCACAAATAATACAGTGCAAGGTTGTTGATGCAGGCTGCTGCCTACTAGGTACAGTAGATTCAGATGAACAAAGCCAAAAGATAAGCCCAATATATGAAGCCCAGTATTAATGCAAGTATTAATAGATTCATAGAATTACAGAATGGTTTGAGCTGGAAGGGACTTTAAATATCAGGACAGGATGAGCTTGTAACAGTAATCTACAGGTACAAATAGGGGCAAAAATGAACATAAATGCATGCAACAGGCAGTACCTTTGAGAGTATTTCTCTTTGGGTATGGATGATAACCTATTTTGCTCTGCAAAAAATCACTGCACAAAGGGCTATCTGTGGAAAAGTACATTACTCCTCCCGTGCCACTCTTTTCTATTTTAGTATCATATTTCTTGGTCCTTGTTCCATAACAAATCTTTACATAAAGGAGATTGGTGTCCTGTGTTGACAGCACTGTGCTTCAGCACATTGCAAACTGTTTCTGATTCAGTTACAGCTAAGTTAGTGGTGAGAGCTTAACAGAAAGCCATGTTAGAAGGCTTAATAGCAAGTATTTTGGTGTTTTTCTGTTCATCATTACTCAGAGAAGAAAATGTGAACAAATTAATCCCATCTATGTTGAAGAGAAAGGCTGTTTTTCTGATTCAATGACATTTTACACTTGCACTGCATTGGAAACAAATGACAACACAAATTAAAGGGCTTTTGTAAATTGAGCCCTAGATACAGAGCTCCCAAAGGAGCTCTGGAAAGTAGGACAGGTAGGGACCTCCTATATCCTTGACTCAGGTCCCTGAAATTGCAGGCAGGCACACTACATTATCCTTTTCTTCAGCAGATCAACATTTTCTAATTCTAGGATGTCATAGTCAGAAACCCCTTTCAAATTTCTAGCTGAAGTTTATTCAAGTATTGGATGTATCATTTTTGTTTCCTCTCCTATGGCGATCAATCTCTTAATGTGTCACAAACAGCAATTAGCCCGTCTGTCACTCTTCCATTTTGCCAGCCTAAACTCTTCTTGCCTCTCTTCACACAAACTCTCCATTCCCTGGTAATCCTGAATACTCATGTCTTGTATCTGTTCCACTGAGACAGGCTCCCCTAACTATGAGCAGTCAGAACCATACACTGTATCTCAGATATATTGATCAGGCTTTGTACACTAACAATTTTTCAGTTTCATCAGAAACACCCTTTCGATGCATACTAACTTTGCCCACGAGGCTCTTTGGCAGAGCTTGTTCTGTGCACTAAAGGTTTGGATTCAGTAAGGGACTGGACTAATCCCTGTGAACAACTGCCACTCCAGTATGTCAAGAGCTATTAAATACCAAGACACCACCTGTGGCTCAGATGGCTGCAGATCATTTAGGGTGCATTTGTGAGGTATTGATACATATGTGTATATATATATATATATATATATATATGTATATTTCCCCCTACTCTTCCCTAGGAATCTGCTATTGGTCAATGTTGAAACAAGATGCTAGGTTAGACAGACCTTAGTTTTGACCCAGCACAACCATTACTTTATTTTTACTTGCTTTTCTTCCATCTTGCATTGGTGATCTGAGTCATTACGGCTGACCATATGTTCCAGTTTTTCTCACTGTTCATGATTTCAAACTGACAACATACCAGATTGTAGTGAAAAGTTTTATTTCTAGTTTCTGGAGGTACGAGTTTGCATTTGGCTTTTTGAATTTCTTCAGTCTTCTGCTTTTCCAGGCCTCAAGGTTATCTGATTCTACATTTTCTTTATTGGTAATCATTCCTAGATTTCTGCTGCTGCAAAAAAACAACTTCTTGCCTTTACACAAGATTTATCCTAATACCAGGATTTAGTGACATTCACTAATATCCCTAGAGGTTTCCTTCTTCATTTTATACTTCATTATGTCTGCTTTAACCAGTTCCTTTTTCACTGTGCAGGTCTTTTGTTCAATGTCATAGACAAATTAATCAAGATGCAGTATTGCATAAATTGCCGAAGATCAGCTATATGAGATATACTATACATCCTTCCCCTGGAGAATGATTTATCTCATAAAAAGTTGTATCTGCTTAACTGGAAAACATTTGTCTTTGATATCCCAAATAATTCTGCATCATCAATGCCACTTGAGTATACTCACATGTAGTTAAACTAGAATTTCTGCAGATGGATTGACAGAAACACTAAGCATGATCCACAAACCAGCCATGGATGGGACTATCTGTCCTCGTGAGCAAATCCATGAGAAATCTCCCTACATCTCACCCCCTGAATCTGTACGCAGTCCTCTGTTGCACATGATGTAGCGGACTGCTATATCTATCTCACACATATTCTTAGGGGCTTCTTGCTTGCCGAAGCTTCAATGGGGATTGATGAAGAGAAGGATATGCAGACATAGGCAGCACTAGCTTTTGGAAGAAACAACCCAGGGACATTCTTCCTTTTGCAGCTATAATACAATTCACATGGATCTTTATGTGATCTAATTTCAACTCATTGTGCTATTTTCTTAGTCTTGCAGCAGCTCATCCTTTCTGTTTTATTTCGTAACAGATATATCTGTTGTCTATAACTACTTGTACAAAGTAAACCGTATAAGAAAGAAAACAGTGAAATTGTTGTTACACATGAACACACACTGCTTTTTCTTCCTCCCCAATTCCTTCTCTAAATTTTTGCCTGCAAGGAATTTGGCTATATTAGTAAATGTTCTCCGCAAACCCTTTGACATGGAAGTTTGCTCAGCCTGAAACATTTTCATCAAAAAGATTCTTGCTCTTCAATTTAATAAAAGAAAAGCAAACCACCAAGTACCTTCAAACACTGCCACCAACACACATCCCACGTATGAACTGGCACAAATAGAGTAGCTTTCCTTTCCAGGGCACACAGCATGTCTATGGCTTTGCACTGAGAGAAGCCAACTCCCAGAGCTACAAGATGAAGGCTAAAAATAACCCCTTACAGATTCATTTCAGGATTTCTGAATACAAGTAATTAATATGCAAAGGAAAGGCAAGACACATGGTCTCCAGTAAGGAGCACACACAATCACAGGCTACAAGGGGCGGTGGGAGGGTGACATGCAGGCAGCAAACCAAAGAAGAAATGAAAGAGGTACGTTTGCTTTGAGGATATAAGAGGTGCAGACTGTGTTTCAGAAGAGGTAGAAGCAAAAGGGTGGAACACTGCTATCGAAGAGGCAGAGGCAATGCAATGCAACCACAAATGGCATGGTCCTGTTTGAAGAACCAAGAGTACAGTAATAAAGGCTTCAGTATTTGCAAAAACGATATAGACAAGGATAGAGAGCTTGTTACTACTAGAGCAGGAGGCAAAGT
This sequence comes from Anser cygnoides, assembly GCF_040182565.1. Taxonomy (NCBI): domain Eukaryota; kingdom Metazoa; phylum Chordata; class Aves; order Anseriformes; family Anatidae; genus Anser; species Anser cygnoides. The sequence continues at coordinate 101,432,223 of NC_089873.1, forward strand.
TAGGGCTCATTGGCTCAGACCGTGTGACATGGACAGATGTAGCAGACATGCTTTGATGCAAGAAGCTACTTTCAGTAAAGTGACTTCAGGGCTGGGCACAGCAGAGGAAGATCAATAGCTGCAAAAGAAACTGTTGGTAGTGGCACTGTGGTAGGAAACTGGATGCATCGTGAACATGCTGTGCTCATGTGGCAAGCTAGGGAGCAACAAATGAATGCATAGCTGGATTTCAAGTTGGATGGCATACCGGGACAAGCAGGTGTGTATCAGGTTCCATGTATTGCAGTGAATTATGATACTTTGGAAGTAATTTTCTCTTATGAATTAGCAGTGAAGGAGGTCAATGCATCCTGAGGCAGAAGCACGCTGTGAAGACAGAGCACTGGATATAGAGCACTGAAACAGGATGCACAGGATGGTAGTCATGGCATGCCACAAAAACGAGATACTGCACATGAGCAATACGGGTGATGTCAGACAGTAAGAATCATCTACAGTTAATGGGAATCAGAAGGCAAATTTGGTTATTCACTTGCTGTACTGCAAAATAGAGAGCTACAGCAGCAGTTGCAGTGAATTAAAAGATGCACAGGGAAAAGAGTCTCACTTGGAGCAGATTTCCTTTGTACCCATTTCCCCAGGAACAACATTCATACAATTAACACCTTCTTCCTTTCAACAGAGGAAGGAACAAATGTCCAGAATTAGTACACTGGCTATTTGGTATCATGAAAAGATATGTTTTCATCCTGGTGCCTTAAGAAAATTACTGTTATTTACTAACACTGCACATCTACCTGTGCCCTTTGCCCTCATTACAAAGAATTTTGAACTTTCACCCAAATGTATCAAAATGGTAGAAAGCTCAAAATTTTCTGAGATTTGGTGGCTTTCAAAATGGCACACTGAAGCATACTTAAGCTGCTGTACACGTAGTTTACATCTTGAGAAAAATTTGAGCACTGCTGTACACGTAGTTTACATCTTGAGAAAAATTTGAGCACTACAATGACCTGTTAAAAGGAAGCAAGGGGTACAGAGGCTTAATTTTGCAATAGTGGGTCTTGATACGTGTTTATGGTGACATGGATCTAAGTCCCTAGTAGAGGTGCAGGGGAATGAAAAGCTGTAGCACTAAACAAGCTTGTGAAATAGGATCAGATTCAGTCACCTATAGGAGTTTGCTACTGGAGGCAAAGGACACAAAAACCACATTCTTCACTTAAAGACATTCTTTATTCAATCTTTTTTAATATATACAATATTATTTTTAATCTGTAAAAAGTACATATGCAGGATTCCAGGTCAGAGGCAGTCAGAAAGTTTCCACATCAGAAGATAGACTCTTGCCCTTTTATTATTTTGGAGGAAAAATAATCTGTCAGTTTTAGATAAAGCAAGAATAAAGGCAGAATGCAAATCCAACTTCCACCAAGTGATTAGGATTAAAGGCAACAATTCACTGTAACAAGTCAGCTGTCTCCTTTGGTGGTCCCCAGCTTTTCTGGGCAATTACAGAGCAGTTTGTTAGAATGCGCTAACATCCGAAGCAGCTCGTGCTTATCATCTCTGCTACAGTTGTACGCACATAACTAGCAAAAGAGCTTGGGTTTCTTCTTTGTATGGCAACTCAAACTCTTTAGTCAGAAGACTGTTTCTCAAAATTCAAGCAGTGAGAGAGGGAAGTCTCACCAGGGTAAACAGATCTCTGAACTACAGCATGGATCAAGAGCTTGCTTACATTTTTCTCTGGTAACAAGAAGCCTGTTTCTAACTTGTCCTCTTAAAAACATGGACTAGACTTATTAGTGTACATAACAGGCTCAATTTGCTAAAAGCCTGTTACTACAGCCCTGAGATGTAAACTGCCACACCATTTTCTGTGGATGCCAGATTACACTGTTAATTTTCAATGTTAATGCTGTTAACCACTTCTCCATTTAAACTAGCGAAAAGTCACATTATAACATTATATTTGTAATGTCATTCTTGGGGACAAAAGGGGGGATCATAAAGGACAGCCCAATAGAACCTTGCTCAGGAATAAATCAAAACAAGGTATACTTTTAATCTTACAAGATGGTATTACAGGGAACATGTAATTGCTTTCACTTTTTAAAGTTCCAGTTACTCAGTATTCAAATCTTTTAAAATACTGCATAAGTATATTTCAATGACTGGAAGATAGAAGACAGTTATTCACAAATTTGTAGTAAGGAGCTAAAGGAGTCTCAAAGGTGTGACTGGCACCCAGAACTATACTATCTGCTTTCCCCTTTACTCCAGGGTATTTAGAATCTTGCATACGCCCTTTAAGCATTTAGTTGTGCTGCAAAATGAACACCCAGAACATCATTCAAGGGTTTTCTTTTTAGTTAGAGGACAAAACTAAGACGTTGACTTCTTGACTGTAGGACACACACAGCTCCAAGGTGATCAGTGCAGAAATTTGGCTTCTGTCAGGCTGTAAAGTGTTAGAAAAAAATTTACTGCTAGCATATCAGGCAAGCTTGAGGCTTGGATTAGGAAAAGAACTGAATATCTTTGTTTTGACTGCATGCACACAGGAAATAGACAATTCTGGGATTTCCTGGCTCTTGCCCAAATCCAGTGTGCCAATAATGTACATGATTTTCTGTTCTTTATTTCATCCTGTAAGAAGAGAAGGTATTGTAGAAATTGCTAAATGGGACACCTACCTAAAGAAAATGAGGATTGTTTTGTTAGAGAATACAGTGCAAGACTCAGAAACAACTAGCACTAAAAATTCATTGTGCTTAAATTTACACTCTTCATGAAAGTATGTAAGACAGCAGCAACAGAATGAAAGTGACAATATTCTACTGTACCTTTTGTACCCAGAGGGAAAACAGTCTGAACTGTGGATTGCACATAACTCCACTCTGCAGATCAAAACCTACTTCTTTGTGAAGGACTCTGAATGAGGACATGTCACTTCAATCAGAAGTTTTATTATCCATGCTTGGTTACTACACACACCTCGCTCAAAACCCATTACCTCCAAATTTTCAGCTTGCTCTAGGAAATCTCAGGATGGAGAGATTCATGAATGACACAGCAATTAGTCCATAAAACACATTATTTTAGATAGACTATGAAGATCAGTAGCTTCTGTAGGAAAACAACAGTTTGTCTTTTAGAGTGATAGAGTAGAAATTGACAACCGTTGGGCTAACTGGAAAATGAGAAACAAGTGTCCTTTATTTGGTACCTGCTGCTTGTCTACACAAAGAAGAAATAGCAGTACTGTACATCTGCTTTGAGAAAAATACCATCCCATAACATGAAATGGCTTAGGTCCTCAATTCAAGCATTCTTGTGGCAGTGAGTTAACCCACTGGGATTCATGGAGGAATTAATGTGAATAGTTGCTCTTTAATTCAAAAGAGGGGTGTGGAAGAGCAGAAAACATAATAATAAGTTTGCTGTTTCTGTGACTCCAAAATACTGTCCTTGATGTTTCTCTGAACAGACTGGCAGCCATTCTACATCTACATTTATTAGGAAGTTTATGGGGATGGGCTAGGGGGGAAAGTGCCTTTTCTTTTCCTTTTTTTTTTTTTTTTTTTAAATGGAGTAGTTTGTATTTCATCTTCTTTGCACTAGAGAGATTTAGGAGAACAAGTCAATATAGTGCAGTTTTAAACTCATAACAGTTTTAATGGGATGTGAAAAACTCTATTTGAAAACATAACATATCTGAACTTTAAAATGGAAAATGACTAGTTCTTCAGTAACTCATTGAATACTCAACTAGAAAAAGCGGACCAGTAAGAAGATTCCATTTACTTCCAGTTATTTCTAATTTTAAATAAGCAATTACTTGAAACAGTATTATGTACATCAATTGCTTTATCAGATCTTAAATTATTTTTAAGATACTGCTGCCAATTACAGTAACTCAATAATTGGTATTAAGGCAAAAATGTTGAGATTGAAATGTTTTCCAAGCTTTATGTCTTCCTCCTCTTAAACTAAAGGAACAGTCTGGAGAAAAGCATCTGATAGAAATCATTACTCGACCAAAGAAAAAATGCAATGTCTAAATTAGTATCAAAGAGGAGTGAAGGAAAATTTTATAGGGGAAATCCTACTTTAAAGTACAGTCAGATATATTACAATTTGATGTAGAGAAAAAGCTTTTATATATAAAACTTCATATATAAGCATTTTTGAGGGGGAGAAATAGCACTTAGTGCCTTTAGACTTGATCCTGTACTTCTGTAGCTTACTGAAGAAAGTTCTTCCACTCACTTCAGTTCAAAAACGCAATCAAGACTTTTGAAAGATTCAACCTGTGCGCTAATTAGGAGGGGAAGAAGCACTTCACAGCTCTTTTTCAGCAAAGGTGCCAGTCACCATGGCAAAAGAATTTGAGAGCTAAAAAGGGAATAAAAGAAATCATGTGAGCTGTAAGGATTCTGGAACAGAAAAAAAAAAAAAAGCAATGAAGAGATACTTGAAAAGGCTAAATTTCTTTTAGCAAAAATTGTATGTGAAGACTGAAGCAGACTCCACTTAACTGATATTGTCCAGCCTAATTTCAAAGTATTTGAACTATGCCAGACTAGGAGTACTCAAGAAAAAAACATGCAGGTAACAGCACCTCATTTCTCATAAGCTAAAGGAAGAAGGGACTCTACAGTTTCTTTTTCCATTCATATGTTATGTCATGTTCAGATGTTATGTCATTTCCAAAACCAATCATGTTGGCTTTGCACTGGAGCAGAAGAAAAGTTTTGTAAACTAAATCAAAGGCAGTTTTAGGTTTCTGTCCCATGCAGAAATAAAATAAGTCAGGATTTCAAAGCTGCAAATAAGGTTCTGTGAATAGTATCCAAAGAAGGAAGTTAATTTTTAGGAAAAATCCGGACTGTGTGGAAAAACATAAAGCAACAAGCTCCTGCTGCTTAGCAGAAGGGGAGCACTTTTAAATGCCATATACTATACCCTGCTATATAAGTCATGACAGACTGCTTTTCTCATGTTGTTATCTCTGTATATTTGGCTAGAAGAAACAAGAAAAAATAAGAGAATATAGACTTTCCATGTGACAGAATCTGTGAGGAAGTGAAACTTTGGCTCCTATCTACCCCTGCAATACGCTCAACACTTTGTGACTGTAGCATGCCAAATGAACTAAGCTAACGTTGCTGACAATTAACTACAAACCAAATGCTTACTAACTGTTTTTTGGATGTGAGCATACAACACAGAGCTTTCAACACTGTTTTGAAAAGGGAAATGAGGAGGCAATAGTTTTTATAGTTTAGTTTTAATGGTTTAGAGGCACTGAGAATGGCTGCCAGTCTGGACAAACTGATGATCCTTAGAAAATTCAGACAGGTACAGAAAAAAAATTCAAATCCTGATGCTGCTGGTGCAGTGATGTTGCTTTTTTTTTGTTGTTGTTGCTTTGTTCATGCCATCATCAAACAAACAAAAAAGAAAAGAAAAAAAAAGTATTTGGAACCCACCCGATTTGAAGAGGTGACTGGTGTACTGTTCCTTGCAACAGCCAACAACAGCAGCAGCAAGTTTCTGTTGCTGAACAGGAAAACCTCTTCTTCCTTACACTGTTGCATTTATATTAAACAGTAGATTCCATCTCTTGTGAGGGTTCAAAGCACGTGAAGTCTCTGTCCTGCAAATACCACACTAATGTGTTTTGGTCATATATAAAACAGAACTTTTTTTCAGTTTTACTTATCTATATGTTGAAGGGCTTTGTTTCTCACGCCTGTACTTGACTCGGAGGTCTGGATTTATCAAGTGTCTTTCTCCTCTCCTGCTTAAAGTTTCAAGTGGTCCATGTAAACAAAACAGAGCTGAAAAGTCTTTCTTCTTCTTCTTAGAGCTGATTTTATCGATAAGCAGGATTTCCTGAAAGTGTGGTGTTTGCTAAATGTAAAACAGGCAGAGGATGAGCTTCTGTGTTAAAAACCCAGTTGTCTAACGGGAGAAGGTCATCGTTGGAGAAAAGCAGATACAAATACCTAGATATCAATATAGAGAAGAAAAATGGTGGGTATTAAAGCTTAGCAACAGACAGGGTGGAGCAACATAGCAGCTGCATGCCCCACCAGTCAGCATCTAAAGCTATAAAAAAGTTATTTGCTTTCAATCTTTTTATAGCACCCACACAACTTTTGCCATTACAATGATCTGAAGAGTTATTTTTATCAACTCAAGCCCTGAAATGAAAAGTTGTTACAAAGACAGCATTTTAACTTTTCCAAGTAACTTCCATTTTTCAAGACTCCTTTCAAAGACTTACTATATATTACAAGCATCAAGACACCAAGCATGAGGATTTGGGAGGCAGGGGAGTAGAAAAGTAGGCAAAAAAATTGTTCTTAATGGAATAAACCCACTTGGAAATGACTACTCTGTGCAAACCAAATCAAAGATTTAGAGGAAGCACAAGAGATGCCAATAAGCCATGCCAGATATCTTATTTGTCAGCACCATGCTGGAAGCTGGTTCAGCTTCTGGGTGGGAGGAAATGGGCCAATATATTGTACAGAGAGGATTCATAAATGTTGTATATTACAAAGCAATGCAGAGCAAATTAAGCATGTAACAAGGTTTCTGGACAGATGTGGAAGACTATTTCTTGGTTCTTTTTTCTTAATACACACTTTTGAGTGGGGGGTATTAGTGGTAGGGATATTGTCAAGGCTTCCAAACTCAAATGCTAAAATTCAAAAGTATTTTCCTTGTTCCAGAAAACCTGACTGTGCATGTGCAAGCTTAATATCACAGAAGTACAGGACCTCTCAGCTCTTGCTTCAGCCTGATTTCCTGGTATCCAGAAAATGACAGGTCTTGTAGCATGGGACAAGGAAGGGCGTCACTCCCGTTAGAGGGTTCTGTCACATCCAGCATGTGCATACACATTGTTCTGCCTTCACTCTGCTGAGGCTGCTCTTACTTCACTCTCTAAATCAGATGCTGGCAATTTCCACTGTCTATATTCACGTGTCACTGCTTGAGCTATAGCACATCCAGTAACTGAGCGACACATCAGTGAATTTTGAGATCTACTTGTGATTATTTAAGATCTAGACAGAATTCTAGTGATACAGAACATCAGTTCTGTCACCACAGAAGTCTCTTAGAAGCAGATTTCATTTTCTAATTTGGCTTTTATAGGCAGATGGATCATATAGGCAGATGGATCACTTCCTGGGGAAGTACTGTGCCTCTGACTGGACCTGTTTGAAACTTCTGCCTCTTCCTTTCAGAGTATAGTTTTTAGACTCCAGAAAATGAACTCAAAAGAGTGACTGAAATGAACTTAACAAAGATGACAGAGTAAGTATCAGTGGCTGACTTTCTTTTTATAATGATAATACAGGGAAACAAAATATTGTGACAATTTAGAGAAGTCTGGTAAGGAGTCAGCTGAAGGACAGAATGGACAAACCTTTCCCTTACATGTGATGAACCTGGGAGTCCTTTCTCACCAGTGAAACATGTTGTGGTGCCCGAAGTAGGCAACAGTGCTGCCTCTGTCATGACCTCCTTTCTCACCTACGTATTTTGAGCTCCTAATACCCCAAATCAATCTTGATATAAAGAAATTGCAGCTAAAACCTGCTAAATACTGTAAACTCTGAAAAAAAAAAGGAAAAAGAAACCTGTTTCATTCTGCAAAAGCTGCACACCCTGCTAGATTGCCAAATGATTACAACTGTTTCTTCTTCAAATCCCTGGGTTGTAATGACAGAAAGGACACCTTAATGAGTCTTCACTGCTGACAGGTTTGTGCAGCTACATATGTATCATCCCTTCCATCACATGTTGGCAGAAAGTGGCACAGATATATAACCAGAGACGACAACAACTGATAGCAGCTCTGGCCTCTTTCAAAGGCCAAAAGTGGCTTCTGGTTAATTCTATGAAATTAACAAACAAAAATATTCTCCAAAATGCTATACAGGAGGAAAAAAAAAAAAAGGGTAGGGAATATAGCCAGCTTACACACTTTTCTCCCAAAGGTAGACAATTCACAAGGTTTCAGGGAGGTAACCTACACAGGAACCTTGGTAGATTTCAGTGCCAGAACTGAATTACCAAATTCACTGATGTGATTGTCAAGAAATTGTCACACCTTTGGAGACATTGCTTTACAGGCAAAACCCCAGAATGATCACAGTTGCATGACAAAAGAGTGCTCTTGATAGCTGGTCACGTCAATGATGGAGAAGAGATGAAGAGATGAGTAGTCATGATAAGCTGGCTGTTTTAAAAACTGATCTCTTAATGTCTCCATGACATATCCTTATCTTTACACATTTTTCTTATTGTATGCAGCATCTCCATAACTTAAAGGTTATAGCATATTCTAGTACAGAATAGCATTTTTTTTATTATGAATCAAAAAGAAACTTTGAACACTATACCTTGAACCAAATATGCAACAGACTGCATTAACCTCTGCACAATGGACTACAGGTGTCCTGCTGACTCAACTGAATTGAAGAATATTTAAAAGATTCTAAAATCTGAAGTACATGAAAGATTATAAAATATGCCTGATATTCTGGCTTACAACAAAAAGCATTCTAGAGAAATATGCTATAGGAGAAATACAGAAAAATAATACAAGGGCATGGAGGAAATTTTTTTCCCTATTTATTCCCTTGCAGTGACACACACAGGAGAAACAGGTTCTACACTAACAGAGTATGTCAAGTCAGTGTATCCAAAAACGTCTTTTGCAAATGGAATCTCTTAAAAAGGAGATATCTGTCCTCTATTGTAATGCCAGAAATCACACTGAAGTCTTAAAAATGAAAGCTCCCTCAGCATAGGCTTCTTGCATGGGAAATTCTACTTGTATTTCCTACTGGGAAAATAGGCTGGCCTTGGACCTAAAGCTGTGAAAAAAAGAATGCCCAAACCACCCTGACAAGACAACAGATTATTTGTTAAGTCAACACGTTCTTCTGGAAATTAGATGCTGGCTTTTACAGAAAGAAGAAAGAGTGAAGACAGCTTACTTCAAAGTTTCAGCAAGGAAAAAGCTCTGCTGTACATCATCATATGTAGGAGATGAAGAATAGACATCCTTGACACCAGAAAAGCCACCACTGACTCGGCAATACTTGTCAATGGCCTGCAAAAAAGAAGGTTAAAAAAAAAAAGATATTTCAATTGTATAACAAAATTTGAACACACCGAAATGTAAGGCTTGATCAAAAAAGCCTGGACTTTCCAGGCTACATAATTCTGTCACAAATCTCATGTCAGCGGATGTTGTGCATGTTAAAAGTTTATAATGGAGGAAAAAAAAAACGAAAAAGGACTGGACACATGGACACATACAAAAGTAAAATCCCTCCAAGGCTACTAAAGACTCCACATTTGGCAAAACACTAGAAGCTAAAATGGTATCTGGGGAAGAATATGTTCTTTCCCAGGTGTTCACTGTTGACTGATATTGGTGGGAGGATATGGCCTCAGCACCCTTTTGCTGACTTTTTTAGACTGAGCTGCTATGTCTGGTCACAGGTAACACTGTTGTAGAACATTTTTCTATCAACCAATGTAATATGTGCTGTGGGGAGTGTTGGAAGATAAAAAACATCCTGCATTTTGCAGCTGAAAGAATTTCAGGAACTCTGTAACTAGTAATTTGTCATAGTGACTTATTGAAAATAGGAATTGAATACTGTACTCATTTTTAGGGACTTTGATTTCATCTTGTAAACTCTTCCAGCTGCTGCTTTCTCCCCACATTTCCATCTCCTATATATGCTTTTCTCTGTTTCCCCTTTATACAGCTGGAACTCAAGTCAATTTGTGTGCTGGACTGCAGAAGAGCATTTTATCATTAAAGCATGAAGTTTAAATCCACAAACATTCCATGCAGAAAGGGACCAATGGATCCTTGGTTCACAAACCAGCTAGCTGATCAGTTCCAACACAGTACTGCAAAAAGCCTATTCAAAGAGGAGGAGACTGGGAAGAAGCTATCAGTAGTGCAGAGCACCTCTTGCCTATGCTTTCAGTCATTCACCTCATACTCACAACTTTACAGCATGCAAGGATATCAGCCATTAAAACCAGCCCCAAATAAATGACTCTGAAATGATTCACGGATTATCTGTGCTTCCCCACTACTTCGGTGGTGCTTCCTCAGCACACACTAACTCTTTTAATAGATTTATGCAGGGACAGAAAAGGCACAATGATGAAGGAAACTGGCTCAGGTTGTCTGTCATTAACAACTACTGAACACAGCTAGCTGTAGTTTAGTAATCTATAATGTGGTCCATTAGTTTGCATGAAGTTTCTTTCTGTATGACACCAGATTTCCTGTCTTTCTTGGCAAAGTCTAATTCTTTCTGTATTTCCTTATCTCAAGTGGAGCTGCCTCCAATTTTGGTTGGAAAAACTCCCTTTTTTGCTGGGACTTGAGCCTTGACACAAGAAGAAAGTGTATAGATGAATTCTTTTCAGATCTGGTTACTGCTGCAGTCTAGGGCGACACTGAGACTATTCACATGTGGGATATACGTTGACCAAGTTCTCTCTACAGTCTGGAGAAGAAGATGTATGTGTAACTAAAGAGCACCCACATCCATGACAATCTCTTCAGATACTATTGCACATCACAAGTCATGCTGGCTATTGCATGGCAGCTAAAGGGGGGGGGGGGGGGGAGAAAAAAAAGAAGAAAAAAAAGAAGAAAGAAAAGGAAAGGAAAAAAATAATTGTGTGGCATACTTCTGAAGAAGTAATGCATATGCTGTTTATGGAACCACTTGTCCATTCCTCCTTACAAATCCTGTGAGCTGCTAGGCAGGTGTGATATGTATGAATAAAGGTCAAAACATTTTTGCTTTCTAAACAGGAAATGAAGTGAGTCCTCTTGCTCTTCTCTCTTTCTCTCTGTCTTTTTCAATAATAGTGCAGAACACCCCTTGTCTCTGCTCTGGAGTGTGACAAGCTATGGGAAAAGCTACAATGGTTACAGTTTTGCCAGAATTCCCGGCAATGCAGAGCATGACCTTGTTGGTGTCACTCTGGTCAACAATTCAGCAACCCTCACACTGTGTGCCACAGCTCAGACAGGAGAACCTTGCAAGTGGTTGTGACAAAATGAAAAGGAACAAATTATTTCACTTTTAAGGACACTGTCTCATTTTTCCCCAAGAATTAAACCTGCAAGTCAGTGTGAAAGACACAACTTTTTTTTATTTTTTTTTATTTTGGAGACTGCAAACAACAGACAACACTTAGATCCTGCTCCACACTGCACAGGTCTCATGCTTGTAGTAGTAAAGAACTGTAAAGGAAAAATTCCTCCAGAAGACTATTAAATAGCTATTCAATATTTATTCAAGTAAGGGTGAACAAACTGGTCTTGATTCAGAGGCGTACAGAACTTCAGGACACTGTCTGAAGAGTTTGGTGATGAAGACAAGCTGCTTAAAAGCCACTTGAAATTTTCAGTGTTCTATCTTTACACAGGTCTCAGAGTACTTGGTGTACAGGCATCTGATATGCTACCTAGATACTCTTTCACTCAAGATCAATTTCCTTGACAAAATGATGCTAATTTTTATTGCACCCTGGAATACAGGGAAGTCCTAGAGGACTGGAAGAGTATCAAGGGAATGCTACTATTACAAAGCACTAGCAGACTGACTGGATAATTTTAGGATGACATACCTAAATCCCAAACAATTATGGAAACCCAAGTAAAGAAATAAAAAAATAAAAAAATAAAAAAACAAGAGGACAATTGACACCAATCAGCATGGTTTTACAGAAAACAATTTTCTCGGCAAGCTTGATTTCATTCTTTAAAGTCTACAAAGTAGCAGATAAAGGAAACTGCAAAAGTGTAATAAAACAAACATTTCTAAAGCAATTGACATGGTACCACAACACATTATGATAAGAAGAAAACAGCACTATACCATATCAATATAATTATCTTAATTAAAAAATGGCCAACAGTGCTCTAAGAATGATCTGGCAATGTAAACTCATTACCAAATAGGGCTGCTTTTCAGAGATACACAAGGAATGGTCGTTCAATTTTATCAATCACTGCAACACTGCTGCTAGCAAAAATGACATAGGGGAGTAACAGCAGTCAGTGCAATCTGGCGGTAACTGGAACCCAAACGAAATGAGTTTCATATGGCCAGATACAAAATGCTATATCTAGAAATAAAGGCCATGTAACTGCAGATTAGTCTGGAAAGTAGACGCTTAGAAGAATTCAATGGCCAAAAGAGAGAACTGAGTATGAGTTCCTACTAGGATGTTGTAGCAGGTATACACACAGGGATAGCAAACAGTAGCAAGCATATAGTTTTAATTTTGCACAGGGCTGTGGGTAAAGACAAAAACTGAAATATGCAGCTTCAGAATTAATTTTTTAAAAAGGATGATGAACAACTGAGGTGGGTGCAGGTGTTTGGAGAAAGTGTTTTACAGCAGGAGACAGCACAATTTGTTTAGCCTCTTAAGACAACCCAGTAGTAGGTTTGTTGCAATCTGTGAAAACTCTGGAAAGAAAACATGGGGTAATAAAACACATTTTGATATGATATAGGAAGTCATAGGAAAATCCAATGATTGACAACTGGAACTATATAAATTCAAATGGGAAATAAAACAGATACTTTTAACATTACAACTGATTAAATAATGGAACAAACCACCAAAGGAAGTGGATTTTCCAATTCCCCTTATTCAAATCAAGAGTAGAAAAGAAAAATATGTAATATTGTACTCTTGCCGAACACTTATCTCTGGGCTCAAATATGATGCAACGTGAAATTTTGGATCCTGTGACATACAAGGAGGTCACAGTGGATCTAGGTTCTTTTGAAGTAAAATTGTAGTTGCCTCTAGATCAGATCCCAATTCTCTCAGTCCCTCTGAGGGACTGTGGTTGCATGTGTGACTCTTCCTGACTGTGCTAACAACATGTTCATAAAAACTCTGCCAGGTTTTTCAACAGGTTACCTCCCAAAACACTCCTGTGGTAATCACAGCTTTCAAACCCTAAATTGTGAATCCACATTTCATTCTCCAACGCCTCCAACCTTTCCCCTACCAGCAGAACCTTCTCCCATTGTCTTATGCCTGGCTCTTTTCTATTTACTTTGCTTCACTAACTAGAGACCTATAGATCTTCCATCCCAACTTACTGTTCATCCTCAGACTGCCTTTTAAGTTAGCCCAAACTTGAGATCTTGTATATTTCTTTCACTGTAAGTAAGAACTGCAAATGAACTCTGCTACCTCTCTGGTACAACCCTGCTGAGAAAGACATGCAAGTCCTCAGCAAAGCTAAGACATTTACTCATACAGCTTAGATTACTAATTGGCTTTACATGTCTATTGTGAGGCAGCGGCTCTTACTGGTTTCAAATTACTAGCCTAAAAAGGATTTCAGTCATCTTCTGTATTTACTCTGGATACCTTGCATGCATATTTCAGTAAAAGTTCATGCAAACACCCAGCACACCATCATCCACTTTGGCTGGCCCAGTACAATTGGGATTAATTTTGCCTACAGTGCTAGGCATAGTATTAGGGAGAATTAGCCTTTTTTTTTTTTTAATTAGGAAAGAGACAGAGACCCTGTTCCAGTGATTCAGGATTGCTGTTACAATCTAGATCCAACTTCCACTGGATGAAGAGATGACAGAGCAGGCCTTGGCCAAACCACAACATTAGCACTAAAATGCCCAAATTCTGTCCAAATACATAGATAATAAAAGCCAATGAGAAGCTGTCATTAGTGAAATAAAAAGCCAACAAGAAGCTGTCAGTGAAATAGATAATGAAAAGAGTTCAAAAATATGTATACACACAAAATACAGTCTTCCGTGCAAATTCCCACTGATTAAAAGCAGGGAGAGATCTGGGCTGGGAGTGCTAATAAACCTGAATAATGGAGTATACTTAAAAAAGCCAGGCAGTTCTACAGTGTACCCTGGACCAACTCTGGAGAGTTTTTACAATGAAACAGGCTTCTAACATATTGGTGAACTAACTCAAATCCATTTGGGTAGGGATTTATTCATCTGTTCAAAGAAGCAAACAAGGGAGACCACCATGAAATCAGTCATCAAACGTTAGGTTCAATGCTAAAAAAAAAAAAAAAAAAAGACCATTTCAAATTCTGAAACAAAATACATTTTCCCCTGAAGTGTCAAGGATCTACTAGAATTCTGATGAAGAAAATACCATTCATCATGAGAAGTCTGTACTACAGATTTCAAAGTATGTTTCAGTGGTCAAAAAGCATCAGGAAAGTGAATACACTCTGTTACAAAAGAGCACATCCTATGTGTTATATGAGATAATTCTCTATTTATAAATGGAGGAATAAGCACAGCCGGAAATGCATGTGTCAAAGAAGGGAAAGTAGTGAGTAGGTGTGAGGACTAAACATAAGAACTTACTATCTATATGTAGGGAATAAAAAATTCTGAGGAGCAAAAAGCTTCCCAAACTCCTTTGTTAGTGTGACAGTGGGAGAAGGAAAAACTCTAATCATGGGATGGAGGGGCATGCAAAACCACTTATGAAAAGTTCAAAAATACTCTACGAGTATGTTGGATTAAGAAACTCTTTATTGAATAAGTAAGCAGAAGAAGACACTCTGTAAGGACAGATGCAGTTAAGCACATGGGGTGCTTAATTTACACAACTTCAATGCAGGTGATGTGGGATAAAATAAAATATTAGCCCTGTACAAATAGAAAACTGGGGACAGGGGAGGAGAGAGGAAGGGTTTGGTTTGAAAGCACTAGGGGGAACCAAGATATGAAGGCAGATGGCGAAAACTGAACAAATGCAATCCAAAAACATGCTTTGCACTGTGATTGAGACAGAGGTCTTGGCCCGAAAAATTTGTATTTGCATTCTTTAACCTAGTATAAATGCTCTAATCTCATCTCTCATCACCCAGACAGAGCTTCTGACAGGAGCTGGTGTTAGATCAGCAGGCATTTGTTGCACACACACTGGCAAGGAATAGGTTACTAAATCCATTTCTTTGTCATATTAGAAACATTTATAGTTCAAGCAGAAGGGAAGATATGACTCAATGTTTGATGTTTTACAGATAGCAGCAATGGATTCTGGAATACAAATCTGACAAATGTGGAACCTCTCTGCAGAATAACATGACGTTGGTTTTAACAAAACAGTCTACAAAGCAAAACCTAACTAAAACTAAGACACAACCTTAAAATATTAGGATTCTTCTACATGATTGTAACTGCACTGAGGAAGGATAGGGATGAGCTGAGTTAAAATACCCCAAACCTTCCCTAACTGTCTTTGACGTTGTAAATACAGACTTCTCAACAGATCTCCTCTTGCTCCGGGTACTTTTTCTGGGTTGCTTTCCTCTTGAGCTAAACTGGTTTTGACCTGCAGGAAAACATTTCTCCAGGCTCTTGATTCTTCTCTTCCTTGGCTCTTCCCTCATCTCATTTGCCTGGCTGTAGTCAAAATATTTCATTAGTGTCTTGTTATCTTTAACGTTTATTCTGATCTCTGAAACTGGCTTTGAGCTGTTTCCAAAGACTGCTGGAGCTACAGTAGGAAAGTGGAGGAGCTGCAGTGTCCACTGGCCACTCAGATCTTGAAGAGGACCAGAAAACTGCTTGGACAGTGAATTAGCTTTGCATGACCCTGGTACAAGCAGGTGGAACCAGTGAGAAACAAGAGACCAGAAAAGGCTCACAGTTCAGATCTGGGAAGCATTCAAAATGAGAAACTTTTGGAAATTACAAATAATTTTTATGAAGCCTAGTTATTCATATAGATAGCCTACAAACTATAACTATCAGATATCTATGTGCAAAGAATGAATGAGGGAAGGCCATGAGCACAGAGATTAGGATTTTTAGTATGAATCTGGGTTTCTGTAGATCAGTATAAGCATTTCCAATAAGACTCAAAAGCATTTTCACTCTCAGGCACTTGTTTAAGATATACAATGACCAGATTTAAACCCAGTGAAGCAGCCATACAAGGGAGCAACAATCTCTTAAGTACCTTAGCAACCATTTTTAAGTTCTGCCTTATGTGCCATTGCTTATTCACTTTATGGTCTATCTACTTCTTGTGATGCTGTATTTTTTCATTATAATTGAGTAAATTTAAATTGACTGGCAATTTTATTTCCTTCCTTTCAGACAGCTAAGATAAGAAAAAGCCATTATATCAACCCACATGTATATGCTATCTAGTCTACAAACCTTCTGAAAACAGCTGTCCTTCCACTTGAGTTTTAATAGCAGACCAAGTAGAAATCTTAAGAACAGCAGTCTTTTAATCTAAACAAAGTGCTAACACATGTTTAATAAAGTTATATATAATATGCTTTCATTTCCCAGGATAAATTACCTCTCCTAGCAGCTATGGACTACTGATTACAGTAGGAGTCATGACCAGTAGATTCTAATTTCAGACCTAAAACTCATCAGATATATAACGCTGAACGTCTCATCTGTGAAGCTCTTTTGGCATTTGCAGAACAGGAAGAACACTATGCACCTCCACATATACCCTGGTTTACTGGAACTCGTAAAAATCAACTACCATTTGAAGTGTTTCTGGATATCAGTACCACTGGATGAAAGTGGCTACAAAGGGAAAATAAGTTGAATTAATTTAGTGATAGATAATTAATACAGTTACCTGTGTCGCCTCCCAGCCCCACTGCCTGTACTTGGGATCGTGGGTGAATCTCCACATATACCAGTAGGTCTCAATCACCTCTGGTCTTAGGATGTAGTACTTCTCGTTCTGCCGCACTGCCACTGCCTCTACACCACCGTCAAATTTGAATGCTTCTGGACCCAGCTTTAATGCTGCAGAGGAAAGAAAAAAGTTTTTTTTTTTTTTTCTTAAAAACAAAAAAGAGAGAGAAAGAAATGTATTCCTTATAAATCTTTACAGGAAGAGTGGATAGGAGTCTGCTACATCCCAAGCATGTGAGAGAAGCAGAAACGAGCTTGTCTTTAAGCAGTCTCATAAATATTTCCTATTGTTGAGGCCTTTAATTTTTCTTATGAATAATTTATCCAATTCCTGTGAGAAAAATACCTATCTTGACAAGAGTAGAGTAATCCTCCTGAAAACTAATGAATCACTAAGAATATAAACACATTAATACATTCAACTATAGGATAAAATTAAAGTGGCTGACATTTGTTCTTCATAAGCAAAAGAAACAAAAAGGGTCACCAGAGGTTTTAATGTCCTTTGATCCCACCCAGCACAGCTGGAAAAGATCTTAGAACAAAAACAGGTGTCACCACCACATATAACTGGCATCTTATTCAAACTCTCTTGGTTTAGGGAAGTGCTGTCAAACCACCATAACTGATGTGCTTCATAATGCGATCCTCAAGTAAAGGGTTTCAAAATAAGTCAACGTAAACTTAGTCACACCTGAAAATGAATCTCTGAACTAAGAGATTTCCCATTTCTGTCCTTAAAGGAAGATGTAATAGTACTGTGCCAGCATCCGTGCGACTATTTGTTTAAAAAGGATGTACCTTTAGAAATACTTTCCATACTACGAAGCTGCAGCTCCACACATTTTTAATTACACAGCTACAACCTGGACTGTCACAAGTCCATGGAGCCAGATGGGATCCACCCAAGGGTGCTGAGGGAGGGGAGCTGGCAGACGCGATTGCTGAGCCGCTTTCTATCATCTATTAGCAGTCGTGGTCAAACAGAGAGGTCCCAGATGAGTAGAGACTTGCTAATGTGACGCCCATCTATAAGAAGGGTCATAAGGAGAATCCGGGGAACTACAGGCCTGTCAACCTGACCTCAGTGCCAGGGAAAATTATGGAACAGATCATCTTGAGTGCAATCACACAACATGTGCAAGACAACCAGGGGATCAGGACCAGCCAGCGTGGGTTCATGGAAGGCAAGTCCTGCCTAACCAACCTCATCTCCTTCTATGACCTGGTGACCCGCCTGGTGGATGACAGAAAGGCTGTTGACATAGTCTACCTAGACTTCAGCAAAGCCTTTGACACAGTCTTCTGGAGAAGCTGGCAGCCTATGGCTTGGACTGGCACACTCTTTGCTGGGTTAAAAACTGGCTGGATGGCCGGGCCCAGAGATGGGAGCTACAGTCCCAGCTTTGGGACTACAGAAGTTCTTCAAGATATTTTTGTTTGAGACTTTCTGAATGATTCCATCAAGGTACATTGTTATTTTATACTTCTTACAAAAACAAGTAATCATTATTCCACGTTTAGCTGCCTTCTGTGAGTCTTGGGACAGAGACAGCATCTGGTCATATCTTAACAATGTCTCAGCTGAAATCTTATTCATTGGATTTATTCTGCATTGGTGTTGTCACACTTAAAAGAACACCTACTGCTACACCCAGATTCTGAGAGCAGGTCTTGTCATAAACTTTATATATGTGCAAGAAACTTCATCACAAAATAATCTCTGTGTAATCAATACTTTATGTAAAATCAGCCAATGGGTGAGAAAAATCTTATGTATAAGCGATGGTATATTTTTCTAAAATAGTGTGCTGTAAATCATCACTTTCTGCCACCTATACAGATGATCTTGCTTATTAATTTAACCTCTAAAATACCTAGGAAAGTCAATTATTCAGTTTGATTTCTTAGTGGTATTTCTGTTCTTTTTGTTTCACTGGACATCTTTTTTTCACTATCATTTATGGCTTCCACTTTACTAGTTATTCTATGCCTTTGCCATGTCTTTCAATGGTGCAAGCATGTAAAACAGAACTAATCCCCAGTAACCAGAATACTTCAAGGTGTGCAGTCCACACACAAGCTTAAACTTTGACAAACCTAGCAGCATGAATAAGTGAAAATTTTAGCCTTACCAAAGCCCACTGACAGCATTATGACCCCTTGTGCTGTGCCAGTACATGCTCAGACAGATCAAAGCATGTCTTGCATCTCTAATTCTCACTATCTTCTCTTCAAACTGCATACCTCACTACAGAAAAATCTCAAAATCTCTTGTCAAAGGATGGGAGATTTAGGATGACTGCAGCAATAATCTATCAATAGCTTACGCTACAGAACAAAAGCAGAGTAGGTATGAAACAGAGGCATGTGTGGATTACACACCACAAGAGTATGTGGACTCGGGAAATATTACTGACTCAGAGGCAGAACAGAATCATGGCTGTACCTTCCAAAGACCATCAGCTTCCTCCAGCTGGTGAATTAGAAAGGCATCCCACAGGGACTGCTAGACCGATCCTCAGCTTCAACAGAATCTACAGGGATTTTCATAGAGCCATAGCAAGAGCCTGAGCTTCTCAGGATATCCCCAGTCAATTTTCCAGGCTACAACTCAGGAGTCTTAAGACTTCCCACAGGTATTCCTGCAGAACCTTGACAGGTGAATCAGATTTTCGGAGTGACTGAGCCCCTGCATAAGCCCATCATTGATTACATGAGATCCTAATTGCCATTGGGAAATGATGTCCACGCAAATACAACAGGAAAAGTTGCAAGGACTTTCCAACTCCTCTGTACTAATCAGCACTGTGGAGCAGACAGCATCATGAGAGATGAAATGGGTAACTTAAGTGCTAAGAGAATGCAATCTGGTGGGAAAGACAATACAAAGGTTGTAGTAACATCTAGAAGGATTAAGCAAAAACTTGTAACAAGCCATGTAGGAGAAGGCTGTCGTGTAGACAGACCACCTTATATTTGGACAAGAAGACTTGGACTCAACTTGAGAAAGCAACATGCATAGGACAGCAAATTTTTCTCTAGGGGTAGGTCTGCAAGTGACTTCAGATTTGGTCCCAAAAAATAGCAGGGTATCAACATAGTTTAACTGCCCAAAGCTAACTTGAAGGAAATGATTAAACTGTTTTTGAATAATCAGTCCCCAAGGGTAATAAAAGAAAACACTTTTACCTGAGTTGGGTTACTGTGGTGGCCAGGTTCCATGTGAAAAAACTCAGATCTGTACAGAGGTCAAGAAACTGACTTTTGAACTGGAATTGGTCTATGTCTACCACAAAACATAACTATCTCCTGTTATCTGTTTTGACTGAGATGTGGAATAAGGCATCCTTGAAATCAAGAAACAGAAGTCCTCTTCTCTGTATAGGTAGGATGTTCTCTATCACCAACCAGAACTGAGCACACGTATGAGTGTAAATAGTCCTTTTAAGTCCAAAATTGGGTCTCATCCTTCCTCCACATCTGCTCCTATGAAAAAACTATGCAATTGCCAACTAACAGTGTTATGTAATAAGGCAGAGATGGAACCCTGTGGACTGAGACTGAAACTTTGTTTGACCCAGCAAGACACGTAGGTGCAATGGGCTGTAGGCTTATTTTTTTTTTCTTTATGCTATTACTACACCAATGAAAGTATCTCTCCTAACCACCAAATTGAATTTTTTAAAATTAAAAGTGATGATACAATGACACTATATAATCCTTGTGAATAAATACATGAATTCACATCTTAAAACTGCTTGGAGTTTTAGTTCCCCTTTACTTCTGCTAGCAAGGTATTTCAGAAGCTTCTGTGATGGACCCACAAGGCCATTTACAATTTCTAGCCTACATTCATCCATGGTGAGCATACAGTTCTTGCTCTTGGTATAACTGTGTTGCTTGTGTCTTAAAATAGCTCTATTTCTTTTCAGTGTTTATCCCTTGATATGACAACAAATGTATTTCCTTCTTGGTCATTATTTTTCTCATATAGGCAGGCCAACATCTCTTATTTTCCTACTGTAAAATAAAAGCTCTGTCACTCTCATTATTCTGTTGGTCATTCTCTGCATTCTTTCTGCTTCAAAATTCAGATTTGTAGAGAGTATTCTGGATGACAAATTATACATGTCTTCTACGGCAGGGTTAATATTCACTTATCTCTCTTGAAAATTCTTTACCTGATACAGACTAGGGCTGCACTGGCATTTTTCAACTTCCAGTTTACAGAACAAGCTCCTGCCTTTTTTGTAGTAACTTTTTCTTTCTGACAGTCCAGTCCTCCAAGGTCTTCCTATTCCTTACTCTGAGACTCTTCTGTTTTAACAGTTTCTTTTGACTTTTTGGCCACAGTAAGCACAATCAGCACAATCCAACTTTATGCATCAAGGTCACTATTTAAGACAAAAGAAAACCTGGTCCAAAAGACTAAATTGAGAAATATCCAGCCCAGTGGTAACACTGCCTCCTCATTAGGCAGGTCTTTGTCCACCTCCCAATTTAGTAATCTCCATCCTCTCACGTTTAATTGTACTTACCCATAATCTACTACTACTAAAACCAAAAAAACGGCACTTACAAATTTCTTATCCTACATAACTGTAAAAATGGTATGTATGAAATGAGAAACTGCCCTACATATCTGGGAGGACAAGAGTTCACACATACTCTTTCCTCCCTGCACCCACATAACATACCTTTGCCAACTGATGCAAAGATATGGATAAACATGCAGGAGGGAACTATAAAAAGTCTGTTTTTTGCATTTACTTACCATGGTGGAGATCAGAGTAAACACATGGATGTTAAGAAAATCACACTGGTATTAAAAACAATATTAGACAAGGAACAGGTCCATAACAACTCTTAAAAACAACTTCAATAATTTCTGTATTTCAACTACCGAAATAACTAAATTAGCAATGCATCTTACTTGTTCTGTCATATGATTCATGACAAGTATGTGCAATTTCAGCTCCAAGCTGCAAGTAATGTCCAGCTTTGTCATCTCGGGAACCATCTGCTCCAAGGGCAAACATTCCCCCTGCAAAACAGGTCAAATGGCCCATCTTTCTTTCAAGGTGCCCATTCTTCCACTCCCCAATGAAGGTCAGTCCTCCATTGGACTTTCTGATGAGATGTTTTTCTATGGCCTACAAGAAGATTAAGAGAACTTTCAAATACTGTTTTAAATGCAAATTTTACATACTAACACTTCTTTAAAGAATAAAATACTGTTTTCAAAAAGTAAATATTTTTTTCTTCTGCCAAACTCACTTCTGAGCACTACAGGAACGAACAGCTGTAAGAATACAATTTCAATGAACATTAAAAAATACCCTACCTGCTAAACGATGCTATTGAGACCAGCCACAGGAAAGTCAAAACACAGATGACACTGCAATTTTATCTGAGAATTCATCACGTTTTATGTCTCACATGGCTGTTTGTCTACCTGTTAACTCTGAGAAGTAAATAAATGTTCTACTGTACAGTCTGTGTGTACTCAGAAAACACATCCAAATTGGATGCTTTTGGTCAGCAATATACGTAAATGAACCACTTGTACTCTCAGTCAGCCTTTAATAGAAAGTGACAGGAATGCTCCAGCCACCTTTTAGCTTCTCCACAGCGGCCTTCTGATTGCACACAGGTAAAGAATGGGTGAGGGTTAGAATAGTTGTTCACAAAAAGCACTATTATTAACAGATGAAGTTACAGCTGTTTTTTCTTTGCACATTTGTACCAATATATATTGTTGCTTGTGATTTATAAAATGGTACTCTTTTGGTACTGTTTGAAGAACAGTACCTTTCCAAAGTTTGCAAAATACATGGAAAAATGCATTTACTTAAGCCTCTTTCAAAGAGGGTGATAATCTCTACCATCTACTGCAGTACTTACTTGAAGGGATGAAAGACACTGACTCCTGATGGCTCTTGAACAGGAGACCTTTATTGCCATTTTCACCACTACATATACTTTCCCCGTAGCCCCATGTGCTGTCCACGCGCCTGAATCTGTCATACAGTTGGTTAGAGACCCTCCGACACACGCCTCAAGCCAGCCAGCAATTGGCCACTGCCCAAAGCTCATCTTTAACACTGTAGCCAAGTTAATTTATCTCGACCTTGCTCAAGTTTTTGTTTCTACCACTTATTTCCTCGTTATCTCTAATTCAGGGATGTGTGAAACAGCGCAAAGCCACCTGCGAATTCCTTTCCCACACTTACTCTCTTTAGCATTATACCTTTTTTCTTCTAACAACTTTCTAGTTACATGACAGTTTGAGTCCATTATAATTATCTTCTTTAGCATGGAGACATTTTTCCTACCTTCTTTCCAGAAATTTCTTTTGTACTTCCACACATAACTATCTGCTGGGTTCACAACTTCCTTTAAAGTGCATGAAAGTACTGGTCAGAGTACTCCAAGGCTGATTAGAGTTGAAGGATTAAAGTGCCATTAAAAAGGCATTTACTACTCTCCTTCCCATCCCCAAGATCTACTACAGAAGTGACCTATTACTCCTTTCCACTACTTTTCTGATGCCTACAATAAATTATACCCCAAAGGTGCACAACTATATTTTGCACTGAAATGTGATATACTGAGACCTGAGACCGCACAGAGGATCTTGCACACAACTGCAGTGATTATCTTGGATGCGGAGGTCATGTCTGCTTCACACAGTTGTATCATTGGTATCTACCCAGTGCTAGCCATACAGGTTGTTACCATACAGACTATGGTAACATATACATAGTTTGCAACTTATCATTCAGATATAAAACTAAACAGTGAAATAACTGTGACAGTAGATATTCCAAATTTAAAAAAAAAAAAAAAAGACAGTGCTGAAGTACTACAAGGCTGTCAAAGCAGCTGTACTGAACCCAGCAAAATTTGACAGCAGTCCTCCATCCACATTCTGAAATAGCATCTGACAGTCTTCTAAATTTTTCTTCAACAGTACCCCAATGGAAAAACAAAAACAAAAACCAAACCCAAAAAAACAGAAAAAAAAAACAAACTAAAAAAGCAGCAACAACAAAACACACAAAAGCACAACAGAATTATTGAAATTATTATCAGAAAAAAAAAAAAAAAACAAAAAACAAAAAACAGAATTCTTAGGATTAGGAGCCTGGGGAAGGTGATAATACAAATACTAATTGGAAATAGTTGTATGTGTACTTTGTTTTCTGATATCTTCTTGACTTGAGATGCTGTAGTGCTCGCAGCAACTTTTCTGAATGATTATAATGATGGGAATCTACACCTCAGCCATACAACCAGTGCAGATCTTGTAGTCCCCACACGGTCAAAGCGAATGCATTAGGTAAAAGCCAATCCAGTGAATTGCACGGAGATGACTACTGTTATCAGTCGGGCCCTGCTCCTTACTTGTCCTCAGGACTGAGACTAACCATCGTTTAGATGGTAAAGTTCGCTACCATCATCTGTTGAGCCCATGTATTCTCAAAGTAATGAAAGACAAGCGCTGATCTGCATTCCCATTGGCTCCACTTCTTCACTAATACCACTGACAGATCTGAAGTGTGTGCTTGTGGCAGGATCTAGTGAAAAGAATGCAGAAATAACTGACAGAGCAGAAACTACTAAATCTTAGACAGCTGCCAGAGTGGTTGTGTAACAATCATTCAAATTGGTATTGAGGACTGCTACAATACTGTGGCTTCTACTGCTGGGACGCCTGATGTAGTTAAATATACAAGCCTCATTTGTCTTGAAAGCACTGCTATAGGAAAGATTGGAGCTGCTGAAAATTATGCCACTGAAGGTGATACTAAAATATAGTATTAGCTCCATTGATTCAGTTATCTTGGACAAAATCGATGGGATTTTTCTGACTATATGGTACATAAAACTTGGAGTTCTTTTTATAGGTAGCCCCTTTTTGCTATGAGTAACATGAAGGCTTAAAAGGGTTTGGATTACTTATTTACTGGAGGAACACTTTTTTTCCAAAAATTTTTTGAATTGATCTTTCAGCAATTTTGTAACTGTTGAGGAGGAAATGGTTGCAGGTGCATTTTCAGGGGAACACAATTACTGTGGAGAGCCAGACTTGCTCTCTGAATTTGACTGAAGAACATCATCTAGCTGCCATGTACCCCTCTTCTGAACAGAGTCTGTTCTGAACTTGAACATCACTGTCTCGTGTATAGAGTATTTGAATGTAGTATTTGAAGTAGTATTTGAAATCTGAAAATAAAGTTCTGTTAGCTAGTAAATAATTAAGTACCATCTTAAAAGAGTAGCAAAGGAAGCATCCTCAAAAAAAAAATAAATGCAATCCTCTTAAAATACTGCATCATTCAACAATTTACTGATTGCTAACTGTATAAAAAGGGCAATTAATATTCAGAGTTATTGACAAAGAACACCTGGGCATTGCAGGGAGAACTGCTCCTGGTGGATAGGAAAAGCTTGAGAAGGTTGGAAAAAATTTGACATTTGTACCCTGGGTTGGATGGCTGGGGCCACAGAACAGTCCAATAGGTACTGTAAAACAACGGCATCCAGCTTGACCATGATGAGTACACATGCACTAGAGTGGACATGTGTTCTTAAGCTCCCAAAGAAAACTTATTTCACATCAGAGATGTGAGATTAACTGATGGAAGAAGTTTCTTTAGTTAAATTCCAGAAACAATAGTCTGAGATATGAACACAATGTTGTCTCTGATGTTCATACTTTCTGTGATTCTATGATTACATAAAAATTGCATTTTCTGAGCTGTCTTGCAGTAGTATTTGCTATGTTGTGATAATTGAACACTGTTGGATCATTCTTTTGGCTATCTAATGCTGTGCAATAACAAAGAGCATGGATCAGTTTTCTACGTCTGACAGATTAGAGCACTCAGAGCAAACAGATCAAAAGGAAACTTCCCTACCTCCAGCCAATGAGAGGAGGAAAAAAAGGCACTTTAAACCAGGCTGGGTGGGAGATCCACCTGATGATGTTGAATGCAAAGAAGCCCATCCTCAGCATTTATCACCAGAAAAAAAAATATCTCAAAAAGTTTCAATATTTCAGCTCTTACCACAGCTGTGAATCTACATAGTAGGACATTGAAATGAATTGTACTTTACAGCAGAAGACTCCAGACTCCACTGATGTTTTTCAGGAGCATGCAGATGTTGTGGATAACATAATTTGTTCACACTCTTTTTATGAAGTATGTAGTGACCTAGCTAAGGCTGTATATGCCATGGATTGGGAATCAGAACATCCGAAAAACAGGTGCTGTCATCCTTCTTCCTCTTAGTATCTCCAAGGAATGGCATGCCACTGTCTACTGCAAGACTTGAGAGGGAGGGTGTGGTGGTATATCTTCTACTTTCCCTTTTATATAAGCTAAGGGAGTAAAGTGTGGCAGGACAGATACCTTCCTTTTGTCTGGTGGGTGCTGAGAACATTTCCAGCTCTGTACTATGAGTAGGAAGAATCTATTTTACACTCTTACCCTTCTGCTTGCATAAATGACAATTAAGATTTTGCTCAACATTTTGAAAAACAAATTAAAATTGTCAGCTCTGAAGGAAGACCTGTGATATGGGCAACGATCAAAGAACAGTAAGGGAATGGGCTCTGAAAATATTTTGAGATTTTCATTTAAAATTCAATATGCAATTATGTAAAACAAATCCTACTCTGATTCTTTGCACATATCTTTCAGTGTCAAGTAGGACGTCGGATAAACACAAACCCTGATCCAGAAGGATGTTCCAAAATGTGTAAATCAGTATGTTTTACAAAAACTCAAATGCACGTGGGTGTTGTTGTCTGA
The DNA here is from genome assembly GCF_040182565.1 of Anser cygnoides. Classification (NCBI taxonomy): domain Eukaryota; kingdom Metazoa; phylum Chordata; class Aves; order Anseriformes; family Anatidae; genus Anser; species Anser cygnoides. Next base: position 101,458,825 of record NC_089873.1, read on the forward strand.
GAGAAAGCCAAAAAGGAAACATTCTGATGCGCTACAGGTCATATCACATGAGAAGCAGAAGCAGCTCAGCTCCTTCTCCCTCCTGTCCACACCAACCTTTTCTCCAGTACCAAATTTGCTTTGCCGTATCTCCAGAGATGGAGATTTGCCCATGCAAAACATCTGTGAGATGGGGCTTACAGTGCAGAGAATCAAAGTTTATATTCTCTAATTTTCAAGTGCCCACCATAATAACTTTGAGTCAGAATAAAATATTTCAAGAGTAACCACATGTCAACTGCTAAAAAAACATTTTTAACCCCACAGGACCCAACACACTGCATCTAAGACTACTGAAAGAATTCAGCTACTGCTTTGAACTTAAGCAAGTTGACTGTTGACTTAAGCAAACACTGGAAAGCTAACAAAGTTTGAAAGGACTGGGAAACAGCTGATGCTGTAACAGTATTTGAAAAGATTAATGAAAGAACCATGTAAAATTAGTTATGTAGCTTGAAAAAAATAAGCGTTTGTTTGACAATTGCATGCTGATATCATTAGGAGTATTAGTATAATCCTTGGTATCATACAAAATATTAGTCCTAAACAAAATCAAGGCAGCACATATGAAACAGATTAAGAACTGGCCTTCTAGAACAGATCAACAAAAAATTGTGAATAATCTTCATCCCATCAATATTTTGCAAGGATATTTTAATCAATGGTAGGCAGCATGTCTACTGATAATCTGCAAGAGAAGAAATGCTAAAAAAAATTGCAGAAGATGCAAAAATTGATGGAGCTATAGATAGTGATAAAGGAAAAGTCAGCCCTGTAAATTCATTCAGAGCAAGTGATAAAATGGGTTTCACCTGAACAATCATGTTTTAGCAGAGATAAGTATAAGGTTGCACATCGAGGAATTGGGAATGTAAATCACAATAGTAGGAAAGCAGTAAATCAAAAATACTATAACCAACTTCAGAGTAAAACCAACTGGGAAATGGATGACAGTGTCATACAAAGGTTAAGAGTGCAAACACAGCTCTTGGCTGGGCAAAGACAAGAAGCTGAGAAGAAATCAGGTGATGACACATTAGCAGAACCATTACAGAAACTAAATATCCAATTCTTGCCTCCACACACTTACAACACTGGAAAATACTTAGGAAAGAGCTTGAGAAATAATTCAAAGCCTGCTTATGTTGTGAGATTAAAGGAAATCATATATCTGTTTTGGAAGTGCATGCCCACCATACCTTTGTCAGTAACCAGCTACATTATAGCTGATAGCCCTTTAAAATAAGGGGAAAAAATCAAGTATCTGAAAGCCAAAGTTTAGCCAAATTCAGGTCAGAAATAAGACACATTACAGTTTCAAAACAATTTGAACTGGAATTTTATTATATAAATTTTTTAAATGTGAATTTTCAGAACTCCAAGAACAAGGATTTTGGTTCAGGAGACTGCCTGCACTAAAACTTTGAAAGCTTGTGTTGAAAAAAACATGGCATGCACAAAGCACAGAATAAGTTTGACATGAAATATGAATTTGCATGCGGACAAATCACACAATCCCTGCTGCTGTTGGTATCATAGCTAACTAGACTAAAGCTAGCTTGATTACTCTCTACTCTTCTTAACTGTAGATTAGGCACATGGGTATATATGGGTACAAGTGAGTCTGATGAAAGATGGCTGTGTATGGGAAAACTCAGAAATAACAGTTGGGTGACATAAAGCTTAGAGTCACCACAAAAAGGCCCCTGAAAAATCCCACTGGACTGCCTTTACTGGTCTGCTTGGGCAGACACTACTTGAATTGTGAGAGGAAGCAAGATCATATTACAAAAGACCTACAGAACAAGGAATGGGTACGAATTACATTTTACAAGATGAATATTGAATATAGCATTAAACACTTGAGAAAATAATTTGAAGATTAAAACAGTTCAGGACTTCAACTCCTCAAATGTTTCTGAACACTGGATAAAAATCATTTGGCCATTCTGCATATCTTAGAGTTGTTAGAGCTATTTCTAATAAAATATGCTTTGGAGTTTTATTTTATAACATTTTGGATGATATGATATTTTTAGTGCAATAATCTGCATCAGATATATTTCACAATAATACTTTTTAAACTACTTAAAATGAAAGCTAGTCTTATTCATCACTTGATTTCTTAAAACTTACATAATCAAAACAAGTCCTAAGTGTTGCTGATTTTTTTCAATTATCAAATATGCTTAAATTCCACTGTACAAGAAAACTCAATGAATTATAATCACCTCAATTGCATCGTCATACATTTTCCTTGCTTCTGTGTCCATCTTGTCTGACATAAGCCAGGCTTTCAATAAATATTCATAAAAACTGTCTCCCAGCCCGCCCACGGATGTATGATCTGCAGGAAGGAAAGAGGCAAAAGAAAAATTGAAGAAGTTACATAATAGCACCTTAAATATAATTTAAAGTATAAACTTACATTTTTAAGTTAAACCATTGTAGAATTATAAGTATTTTAAGCCTGTTTAGTAGGACAAAGCTGTACTGTATCCCCTCTGAACTCATTTCATAGACATGGATAGCCCCTGCAGACAATGCAATTTTCCGTGCTCACTACTTGCCTTTCTACACAGGCTATCCCTCATATCACAAATTTAATTTAACTGAAGTTTTTTCTTAATTCCACAGAACATAATTGTTTTGCTACTAGGGTTGTGTGTGTATACATGCATATGTACAAAAAACCATAAAAGCTCAGTATCCAGGATGCAACTAGGTCATGTGGCTGGCTATAAACCATCATCAACTATAAGGAATCTAATTTTTCCAGGAGATTTTTATTTCCAACAGGACATTTACTTAACATACTAATGAATTTCTCAAGAGTAAATGTTCTTCTTTAAATTCCTGCAGTTGAAAGGGAAGTAAATAGTATACAACGCAAGCCCTGCTCTGTTCCACCATGCCTGAGCAGCCACATCGTGTGCCGTAGCCAGACTGCTTGACTACTACAATCCATCACCACATAACCCAGACCTCCTAATGCACAGATTTCCTTTTTGCCATCTTTTGTCTTGCAGAGGTAGCCTTTCACAAGTACTGTCATCACTATTCTGTGCTGACAGACATAAGAAGCACCTATGTTTGCTGTCTGGGTGACTATCACATATCATCACACAAAGCCTACTGATGACCTGACTCAGTTTTAGACCTCCTGTTCCAGCCATGACAAGCACTCCCTCAGTACACCCTTCATTCAAAAAGTAATATTACCTCCAAGATTTAATACACAGTTCCAACCAGAAAAGTGCATAACTTCTTTATTCTCAGTATTACAACCCCCAGAATGCTGGCACCAGAGCAGTCAGTCTGCTCAATATAGGGTAAGGAAATGTTTAAGAGCAATATGGTCACAATTACAGAAATTCAGTGCCCTAAGCACAGTTGTGATATAGTCACACAGCTTCCCTTTTACTGGGTGAAAGAAAGAAAGAAACAAACAATATTTCCTTTTTTAATGTTCCTCAGAAAGGTGGTATTACCTGCAGCCTGTCTGGGATAAAGGTGTAGAACAAAAGGTAGAACTCTCCTTCTGGTCCTTCTTCTTGTAAAGCACTGTCATGCCCTAGAAGGGCATATGTAGAAACAAATGGAAAGCCTTTAGCTTCCCCATTTGTCTTCAGGTTCTGAGTTTGGTGGAAATAATTTCATACCCTTTTCTTACATCTCAGTATCTCTGAGAGCCTTTTCACACCCAGCTATTCAGTGATTTAACTACAGGCAGTGAACTTTTATATGCTATCTAGTTCTAAGCTGTAAGAGGGCATTCAGGCCATTTTCTTCCGCAAATGCAAAGACTAGAAATTACATCTTCAAAGAACAATTATATTCTTACATTGACACGAGAACTAAGGGTCTGCGGTTTTCAGAAAAAAATAAATCATCCCAAGACTTCAAAGTTACAGCTCACGTCAGCACTACTCAAGGACTGTCTTCACAAGAGATATAGCTTAAAACGACTTCTGTTAAGCCGCTGCCTCCTCTTCAGTTGAGTTCCATCACTTTAGAGACTGCTGCCAGCATTGCTACTCCACCAGGTTTCCTTCACAGATGCACTCAGTCCCCAGCCAGGACAGGGCTGCTGAACGTCTCTGAGCAACGTTCCTCTTGTAGAAGCTCCAGCTGGGTTCAGGGCATGCAAGAGCAGGGAGATGAGCGGGAAAGATTTATTTCTTAAAATAAAAAATCCATGTACAGGTGAATTTCCAAAGTCAATTATCAGAAACACTCCCTGTTTCACCTCTGCTTCTTCAGACAGTCATTTGAGAACTGTCTTTGTGTCCTGTCAGCAGCTTTTCTCCTCCTCCACATTCCTTCTTGTCTCAGATGAAAGTACAAGGAATACGGAAGCAAGTCACATCAGGACACAGCACAGAGCCACCTCCAAGGCAGCCTTTTTTGCACCTTCTTCGTGTGTTCAGAGAACAGAGCTGTGCAAGACTCTCAGATGCAGATTTTCCTCCCACTCAACCAGTGGGATGCAAACATGGTAAGGCTAAGAGGTTCTGAGGGCCTCACAGCTCTCTGCGGTATTGTTTTGTTTATTGCCATTTTGCATACCTCACACCAACTCTGATATACGAGCAGTTTTCAAGGCTCCTCATTCATTAAACACTGTGCTGCCACTCCCCAGCTGATGCCCTTCACAGATGGACCACAGGAAAGACCTGTCAGAAGGGGCAAACTGATTCTGTGCCATTTCTTCAGCAGCAGGAAATGGTGAAATGAAATATATTTGGTGGTCACACATGACACGACATCACGGGCAGGAGGAAAGCACAGGAAACCTTTCACACAGGAGGGAAGCAGTATTTCAAGGAAACTTGCTGTATGCAGATACAGCTGTCGATATTTACCTGACCTCTCCCATCTGCAAAAAACAGCAGAATAAGGTTGGGACTAAGAAGGAAGCAACCACAGCAGCTGAGCTAAGGTTTAAGCACAGCAAGATTTCCAACATCTACTGCTGCATTACCTGCAGCCCTGGCAATATCTTCCTCAGGTTGTCTTCTAGGGTCAGAGGATGTTGCTTAAGCAGAATTCACTGCAGTTTGTGTAAGGACTCTAACTAGAAATGGTTGAAAATCAAACAACTTTTTGTTGGGACTTCAACAACTTGCTCTTACTTAGCATGGAAATGCCAAAAAGTATTTTTCAAAATCCCTTAATGAATCCATAAATGGTGAAAATTGTAGATTTGGGTCATCACACACCTTTCTCTCCTATAAACACAGCTCCCTACCCCAACTTATCATCATAAGGTCTATGTTGGTTATCATATTCTCCTGCTGTTTGAGAAACAGGTCAGATGGATTCAGAGATTTAATTCAGCTCAGCTCAAAATGTTTTACTCAAAAATGTCTTATGCATAGAATATTTTGAAGTGTTTTTTTTGTTGTTGTTTGTGTGTTTGGTTTTTTTTTTTTTTTTAAATCAACCCCAACCTTGCATGTCAATCCAGAGAATGAAAAAGGACAGTTCATGATTTGAATAATAGTTTGTAATAGGGTCCTGGCACTAGCTACTCTTTAGACAGTTGTGAAGGTATTATGTTTAAAATGTTTATAAGTATTTTGCAAATTTGGAAATTGATTTTTCACTAATCAGATCTATAAGAATTATTTAATCAGTTGCATAGCATTTAAAAGTTTTTACTGTGAAAAACTATTTCACAGTTTCCTGAGTTAGGAATAGTTTCACTATTTCCTGAAGGAAATTTCTTTGCAGATAAAGACAAATATAGCAAAGAGAACAGAAGTATGAGGGCATATCCAGTATGGCAGAAGCCACATATTCTATTCAATGACAACTACATATTTTTAGAACATTACTTCCTTCCAATGGAAGACATATTAAGGTATTTTTTCATTCCTTCCTCTGCTCCCCTCCTTTTTATTTCTTTTTATTTTATTATACTTTATTAAGAGTAGGCCTTTGTGACTTTTTTCAAACATGAAAGGATTCCAGTCAAGGAATCCTTGGAAAGTCTTATTTTAAATTAAAAGGCATAGTAACTGCAGTTGCAAAGGATACCTTCAACAATTGCAACCAAAAGCAATTACAAAAAGCACTGCATTTTTCCTTGTTTATTATACACCTGCAGGTATGTGCAAACCTGCACAGTCAGTCTGTTTGCAGGCTTCCTCCTTGCCAGTTAAAGCTAAATAAAATCTTAATAGAAGTACAAAAATATTTACAGGGCATAGCAACATTTTTGCCCATTTCAAAAGATTTACATCCTGAAAAATATTGGCATTTTCCTTCTTAATAAACAGCATGCAATTGAAAAAAAAGAAAAAAAAGAAAAAAACCACTCAATTTCATAGCAGTATTTTAATGAGCTTTGCATTTACCTATAAAAGACATATATTTAATCAAGTATTATTTGTGTCTCAGCTAATAATCCAAAAATCACATTCACCTCTTTCCTACAGACTGAGTGGAAGACCTTTAAATTCTCACATCATCTAGTACTTCTAAGGCAAGTTTCACTCCAAATGATTTTATTCAGATCAGCAATCAATTAGCTCACTGCTGAAGCACCCTCCTCTGAAGAGAACAAGGACAATCATTTCACAGCAAACCACAGAAACACATGGCAGGTCAGAAAAGACAGTGCATGGTATCCTTCTGAAATGACAAACAATCTGAGCTTGGGATAGGAGGGAGAGTCAGTGGCTCTTGTATGATTTGTTCGTTGTAAATGACATTATTTCTTTATAAATCTGGGTAGACAAATAAAGTTGTTTCTCCTCAAATAGCTTTCCAGGACTAAGACTGCATGGCCTCCCCTCCTCAGTTACCTCTGAGGCACTGTCTGTTATTCCTTTTCTGGATTAATTCTTGGAATGGTAGTCTTAGTCTAAAGTAAATAATACAGACACTAGGCATCTATTCAGCTCATTCTTCTTTCTAACACCCAGATCTACCTAATGGCTGTAAATAACTTCCTTCTGAGCCAGACATTTTCTAAATGAACCGCAGTGGTTCCCAAGAATACAGTTACGACAGCAGACTCCAAGTTAAGAACAATTCATCTCCTTTTGTTTACAGTGAAAGTTTGGTTCAGTAAGCAGTAAGATATTTTCCACAACAACTTAAAGACTCCTAAAGATAACACTAATAAGAAAACCTGCTCTAATGAAGGTCTACCTGCTCTCTAGAGCAAACTTAAGATGTGTAAATTATTTTTAAACAGATGGCTTTAAGCAGTTAACAGCAGCTTAATGAGGCAAATTATAAACAGTTCATGATTTGCTAACCCCTCTCTGCTTTGTGCCTTAATTGTACCATTGTCATTTCCTGGCAATGCACAGGAATAAAGAAAGAAGGCAAGCACTGTTTTAAAAACAAAATATCATGCAGAACTGATACAGCAGTCCCAACACCTAGGGTAAGGCTTTGTGTTAAAGCAGTACAGGCTCTAAGTGAGCCCTACCCCTTCCCTTCCTGACCCCAAGGCACCTCCTCCTGCACTGCCTTTGCATTCATAAAGCTCACGCTTTATTTACTTTACACAGAGTGAAGAAGGTGACATAAAAAGCTGAGCAGAACTGCATTTCATGTGCCCAACCCTCTGCCAGTACATATACACAAGCAGTCAGAGAAGACAATCAACTATAACAATATTTTTAATTCATGAATTTGCAACTATAACACTGACTGAGCATTTTTAAGTATAGACAGAGAAAAAACAAGTAAAGAATTAGAAATTTGGGAATCCATAAAAGAAACTCAAGTCTTACAACCTGAAATGTTAATTACGACTTTAAAGCAAAAAGAAAAACTATGTAAATCTGCATACAATGCTCTATAGCTAATAGATTGGAAACACCAAGGTGAACAACTACTGATTAATTTCAACCAAAAGAGTAGTAATACTGACTACTTTGTAACAAAAGAACAAAGTAGTAAAAGGTGATGTTGATTTTCCTTCGGGATCATGAACACTGTATCTTTGACAAAGCACTATTGTATTAAGTCGGGAAAGGATTTCAAGAGCAGGGAAGTTAAGACTAGGAGGGAGTAGTGAAGTGATTCAGCTAGTATTAAACTTTCATTAAGAAATCTTCACACCAGTTGTTCTGGGTACCAATTGGCCTTACACAATGCACAATCTGTAGGAGCACCTTTTCTCTGTGTAGAAAACTTTTAAAGAAGTGCTTTTCCGTTTGTCTTCAGAGTGGCACTGATTAAATTTCAGTTCAATCTTTCTTCACCTCATGTAGTTGGGCTTAGTACCCCTCAGCTGCTCTAAATAGGTGCAAGCTCTCTTTCTAATCCTTTAATCCAGAGAGCCAAAGCCCTAGAAATTGCAGCTGCTGCAGTCCACAGTGGAAATTCAACCTAAGGATGCCATAAGCCAAAGTGGATGGCTTAAAAGTGCCAACGCTTGTAAATTAACTACAGCAGAGGCAGCCCTGATAAAAGGAGGTGGAGGTGCAATTTTTAGTCAGGTATGAATCATTCATCACTAAGGAACATGTTACCAGCATGACAATTTTTCTGAAAACATGCAGATTGTCACATAAAAATCTACATTAAAAAAGTAGTTTTAAAGTTGAAAAGCTGAGCATTTAGAAATTAGGAGACAGCTGAGCAGACATTGCTTTCAGTTCTGGTGCCTGGTGCCACAACAGATTCAAGCAACAAGAAAAGCCTAGCTCAGCTCCTCTCGGCCTAGGGATGTATGATGATAAATGCTTTTGCACATACAACTTCAGAGAACTTAGCTGAACCCTAAAAATTCCATATGGAGAAAGTAAACATGAATATTTTTCAAAGGCTTGAAAAAAATATGGGTGGTTTTGTCCTCCAGCAGTGCTAAAATAAGTAACTCCCACAGTATTTAATATCCAAAACATGATGATTCTTGAGATTCTTAACTGTATGCTTAGAAGAAACAAAGTTTCATCAGGTCATAACGATATTGCATCTCTAAGCTCACATAGGAATGGCTGAAGCATTTTTATCAAAGCCCTTAAAAAGGAAGGGAGCAAGGGAGGAGGGAAGGAAGGTGGGAGGGAGGGAGGGAGGGAGGGAAGGAAGGAAGGAGGGAAGGAAGGAAGGAGGGAAGGAAGGAAAGAAGGAAGGCGGGAGGGAGGGAAGGAAAGAAGGAGGGAGGGAGGGAGGGAGGGAGGGAGGGAGGGAGGGGGAGGGAGGGAGGGAAAGGGAGGGAGGGACAGCTTGAGGCAGATAGAATATTCCAGTTGGAAGAGTTGAAAACTGGAAGCTACAGAAATCTGAAAACACAATCACTTAATAGAAAGTGAACTTAAATGCTACCCACAAAATAAAACAAAGCAAAATGACTTCCTAGAACTCTAGTGATTATTAAACTAAAGATTAAATTTCTCAAGCTTCCACAATTCAAGTATGTACAAAGACAACAGAAGACCAGCAAGTAAAACTAGCCCAACTAATACACACACACACATATATATGTAACTAATGTAACTCGTGAACCAAAACACATCGTCAACTTTAATGCCTTTTATGACTCCATTTATGATACCTTACAACAGGTGCTCCTTTCAAGTTGAGGATTTGACAGCTGGAACAAATATTTTCCTTTTTATATTCATACTTCCCTGAAAATTCAAAATACTCAAACTATTTTTTACAATTCTGGAAAGATTTAGGTCATCTCTCATAAAACATGTTCTTGAATTAAAGGCCAATCAACTAATGATGTAAAATCCACACGCAAAAATTCAAAAACACAATTGACCTTTACATTGCTGATTTCATTCAGAAGCAAAGTGGCCATTTATCACCTGAAGTTGTCTTTTCCAGATTATTACACCCATCAGCATCATCCGAATGAAGTACATCAGCCTCTCTACGATTTAGGTGGAAAATTCGGAGTAGCTGTCAATTCTAACTGTGCTGCCAGCTTTAACTAAATTGCTTGAATTCACAGTGAATTGATGGAAAGTCAGGTATGTACACTGCAGCCCACGGAGGAGCCCCCAGTGGAGCAGGTAGATGTGGCCTGGAGGAGGCTGCGGCCCATGGAGAGCCCCCGCAGGAGCAGGCCCCGGGCCAGAGCTGCAGCCCGTGGAGAGGAGCCCACGCAGGAGCAGGGGGTCTGAGGGGAGCTGCTGTCCGTGGGGGACCCGTGCTGGAGCAGTTTGCTCCTGGGGGATGGACCCCGTGGTACGGAGCCATGTGGGAGCAGTTCTTGAAGAGCTGCTGCCTGTGGGCAGCCCACGCAGGATCAGTTTGGGAGGGATGGCATCCCGTGGGAGGGACCCCACGTGGAGCAGGGGAAGAGAGTGACCGTGAGGGAGCGGCGGCGATGAAGTGCTATAGACTGACTGCAGCCCCCTGTTCCTCTGCACCGCTCAGGGGAGGAGGCAGAAGAGGGTGGATGGGGGGAAGGTGTTTTTAGTTCGCTTTTAGTTTCTCGCTGTTCTAGTCTGCTAGTGATAGGCAACGAACTACATTAATCTCCCTATGCTGAGTCTGTTTTGTCCATGACAATAATTGGTGGGTGATCTCCCTGTCCTAATCTCAACCCTAGAGTCCTTTTCCATTGTATTTTCTCCCCTTTTCCTTTGAGGAAGGAGAGTGAGAAAGCAGAGATATTGAAGTTCAACTGCTCAGAAGGGTAAAACCACCACAAGGTGCTAGGAAATCAGGTTGTGTGAAAGGCTTACTCAACAGTGGAGTACGGACTGAGACCGAGCTACAGCACTCTACATTTGCACTGCATTCATCACCATGCCTCTCTTATTTTTGACCACATCAGCAAAAAAAATGCTACAGAGTGATTTGCAATCACAGATCAATGTCTTCACTTAGATCTCCAAGATGAGGGGGTATTTTACCTTGTTGCTCCAGAACAGTCCAACTCCTAACAGAACTTTATGATTAAAAGAACCCAGCAGGATGATGCATTCTCCATCCAGAGAGTAAAAGTATAGACCCTCTCCTCTGCATGTCACCAAATTGGAAGCTTTTCTCACATGACCACAAGAAGGTACATCTCACCATATAGTCCAGAATGTAAAATCTCACATGTTGAAGACAGAAGAAATGGACGATTATGTGTCATCTGAAATCTATTATTGGTCCAGAGAACAACATTGATCTAATTATAAACAAGTAGTTGCACAGCCTCCAACATTTAAATGATACAGAAGGAATAAAATCAAAACATGTAACTGTAATATGGCTGTAAAAAGTTTGCAATTGGATTTTCATAGACTTTCCTTTCATAGGAAACTAATGAGTTAAAAATGGTTGAAAAATACAGTTTTGATATCCAAAGACTCTGGTACAAAAATCAATTACTAAAGAAATATAAGATTCCACCGGAGCTCAGACTTTAAAAACTCACAGAGCTTGTATCAAAGGATGCACTTTTAGTCCCTAATCATTTTAAATTAGCTGTCCTCAAGGTCAACAATTTAAAGTCCTCCAGAATATCAGGTAGTACCCTAATACATGTTGGATTCTGTTCACACAGGCTAATTGACTGGCTTTACAGTGAGGAAAACAAATGTTAAAGCTGTTAGAAGACTAACTTCAAATTCTAGATATTGATGCGCTCCCCATTAATATCATGGTATAAAAGTGTAGTTTGGTGGTACAGCAAAATAAAATACTCATTTCTTTCCACATCAGTTTATGCAAGCACTTTGAAAACTCAAGTTACACCATACCTGAATCCTATCTTTAGGAATTCTTTATACACACACCCTTTCAAATGCATAATTCATATAAATGTTTAACCTTCCAACAACACTAGAATCTTAAACACACCAAACAAAGCTTCTATTTGTTTAGCTTTTTCAGCATCTTGATGAACAGACCAGCAAAATGTCTTAACCTTGCAGATTTATAAAAACATATTCCCTGTAATGCACTGCTCTGTTGTATTTCATTAAAACAAAATTTTAACAGATTAACTTGTTCTTAGCTTCTACTGAATAATCAGATTTGAATAGAGCCTTTTCTTGAAGCACTGTTAATTACATTTGTATTGTTTACAAAGCAAAAGGGCAAGGGGAATTCCCCATCAGAGGTTACATGGATTATTTTATATTCAAAACACATGCATATTCCTAAATGCAGAACAAACCAGGATATTTTTCATAATGTACTGAACTGAAATCAGATTTAAAAAACAACACCACCACCACCAAAAAACAATAAATGCCTGCATCCAATCCCCAAACTAACCATTAAATACGTGGTATATCTCCAGTTATATAACTGACGTTTCAAGAACAAATCAAAAATGAAATCTACTTGCTGAATCAAATAAATGTGCAAAAATGAAGTCAAGCTGGGAACTACTTCTACAATAAATAAAATTAATTATTTTAATCCTGCATCATTTGTACTTGAGAGAGAAAATCTTTTCCTTGCACTAAAGGGGAGAAAATCACCCAAGAATTAAAACAAAATTAAAACAGACTACTGTCCACCAGTCCAAACTAAAAATGTTTTGCAAAATACTTTTTTGTTTGTTTGTTTTCTGAAAATACAGGCCTACTTGACACAGTTCTGTTAATTTCCTTTAAGGTTATGGATGTTTTGATGGGGCTTGACATTGTATTTCATAATTTGTTTTTTCCACTATTCTTGGCATTTCTGGTTTCTTAGTTTTGTATATAGCACATTTTTAATATGTATTATACCTGTATTAACAGATATAACTTGAGAGACCACCTCTGCTAAAAAAGGCATCTAGTAAATTTAAAAAAAGAAGAAAAAAAAGGAAGAGTAGAAAAAAATGCAAAATATCTTCATGGTAAAGGAGAACACTAACAGCTTCAGTTGCCAAAGAGAAGAGTTTTCTAATATTAGCATCTTTCTCACTACCCATAACTAATCAACCTGTTAATTTATGCTATAAAAATATTTTTAGGTTTCTAAATTATTTTCAATATTCCTTTCATCTTTTGAAAGACTACTTCATTCTTCAGTATTATTCATTTCACCTAGCAATTTGCAGGGCTTTTACCTTGCAAAAGTAGATGTAAATACTGACAGAAAGGGTTTCTTGCTTAGTTTTAACAGTCCAGATAATAGAAACCCATGCAGTGACTTACTTCTCAATCTCTACAGCACCTTTTAAAGTTCGCACTGAAGAGAGTCACTCATATTTTAAATAGAGCTCACTCTGCCAAGATATATCATTCATTTAATTAATCCTTCCCTACTCTGACATGTGGGGTTATGCACAATGTGAAAGCATCTTCTTTGTCAAGTTATCTGGTTAAGGACTATTCAGTACAAAAGAAATATCAAACCGGGAAATTGATAAATTAAACACATAGACAGACAATAACAAAGATCAGAACTCTTCAGCTCCTGATTGATGGGTCGATAAAGGACCTGCTCATATACATCTCTAGAGAGTCAACCTGAATGTCATTGCTGATAAGAACGGGGAAACACGATCATCATGAATATTATGAGATATTTGAGGGAACCTCTAGAACTGTGAAAATAGATCTATGGGACAGCTGAAGGGGCCTCTGACTTTATGTAAAACTTACAATTGGATTTTAGGGGAAGGGCTAAAGGCAGAAAAAGGAAAAAATCAGGGAGGACTGGGGAGGAACAAGCAAGGAAAAAATGGAGATCAGGTGGGTTAAAAGGGCCTGGCTGCATGTAAGCAGGTTGCCTGTCAATATGCTTGCTTTCCTGAGCCCTGCACCCACTCAACAGTCTGTCACTCTCTTTTTATTAAATCCTTTTCTTTACTATTTCTTGTGTCTAATCTCACTCATTATCCCATGTGTGAGTGCTGCATGGTGTAAACATCAGCAACTGGAGAAGCCATGGATCACAGAGCCTGCAGGTCTAGGTGCCAGCAACTGGAGAGACCGGCATGCAAGAGAGGTCTGTGTTGACAGTAACTGGAGAGAGTGGGATGCATGTTGCAAGGTCAGAGTGACAGCAACCGGAGAATGGAGCTGCAGGTTGCAGCAAGTGGAGAAAAAAGAATGTCACAGGGCCCTAGGTCTATGTGTCAACGAATGGGAAGACCTACCTGTGTTTATTTTTCCCAGTTAATTTAATCCTCAGTGCATGTCTGTACATGGAATTCATTAACAAACCTCAAGGTGGACAGGATGGTGAGTAGGAGACCTGCATCTGGGAAGACCCAAGGTTTAAGCTGATGCCTGGATAAGGGGTCCAGGGTCCAAGCACAGGTATTAGGTAATTAAGTATGTTAATTTTTGAAAGATTCCTCAGTGTGAGGGTTGCCTGGGAGAAGAGAGTGTAAGTGCATGCACGTATTTGGCCACAAACATGAGGAGGATGAACAAGACCTGGCTACCAGTACTCATCTTTTATGCGAGTATAACATGCGGATGCCACAAATGCCATGCTCTGTCAGTGGTAGTCTGTGTGGGTGGCCATGTTAGTGTCCTCTTAGATTATGCGTGCACCTCTTTAGGATACATGCTAAGCCTCACTCCTGGGCCAACCTGCACGTTGTAACAGCAGCAGTCACATCCACCGGACTGAGACAGAGATACCTCCTGGGTCTCAAAATGCACTGGGCTGGGCATCAAAAGCTACGAAGGAGCAATCCCCAGGTCCAAGAGTCTGCTAGATGCAGTGACTTTCTTAACATCTTTAATAAAGTGTATTATAAACATCTATTTCAGATTTTTTTTTTAATTTTTCTTTTAAATACTGACAAAGAAATATAGACAGATGGTGCCATATATTTGACACAATTTCATATCACAAATGAAAATAGATTGGGTGTATTATTCTTGGTTTGTCTTATACCTGCAAGAGTTTAAATGAAGCAGTTCAATTAATTACCTAGCTCAACTCAAGAGCATTAGTCTAAATCCATGTGTACAAGCAGGCATAAAAATTTAGGGCCCACTATTTGCACTGATTTAATGAAGGTAATTTAAATTGTTTTTATGACTTTTCCTACATATGAAAAATGCACTGTTTTAAAGAAAATGTAAATCTAATCCAATTCAATTAAATCCATGGAAGCCTTCTCTAAATAAAGTTTAATACTAAAACTGCTTGTTTTGGTTTAATTTAAGCATTTATCTTGCAAATGAAAGACCACTACTTAAATTGAAATATGCACATCCACAAAGACATTTGTTTTGGTTTATCTAAGGGACAGTCTACAGCACAAACAACTGGGAAACAGATATAAATTTTTCCCAGTCAGACACACTGGGTAAGCCTCAACTTCTTCTGCACTACAGCTGCAGAGAACTGCAAGAAAGTGAGAAAATCACCAGAAGGTGCTAAGGCAGCATGTGTAACAAGGTGGGTTATATACCTATGTGAATCCTCTTACTTGTCTTCATAGGATAGACATCACTTTGTATAGGAAACAAGGTATTTAAATTTAGTATATTAAATAAACATATGTGGTCTGATACCACATTGTTAGCAGTCCTTGTAAACCAGCTGCCAGAGTGCCCCTCATTAGACTTTTAACTTGGTCCACTTGCAGATTTGTCTAAAAGGGCTTGTCTTAGGTAATGATACATGAACAAAGCACTGCAAAACAGACCACAATCTGACTATTCATCACATCGGTGCTGGTAATTTCAGTACCTGCCATTACATTCCTAATAGCAGAGTTCAGCTCATGCACTGTAAATGTACACACCAGCTTACTTTACAGTAATTTGTTTATGTGCTCATATGTCCTTAAGGTGAATAAACACAGAAGGCTAACACAGAATAAGTATTTTTGTTATTTGCATGCATAGGGAAACCATATATAGTCTAAAAAACGCCTTTAGTTAAACTGACACTACTTTCTTAAATAATAAATGCAGGTAACTCTATAGATAGACCAGTTCTAGGAACTGAGATATGAATCCAGAGTGATTTGCGTTCCCCTTCAGTAACATCTTTGCAAGAGATTTTGGAAGCAGATGAAATGCAATATTTTATTCTCCTTATTGAAAAGTAGAAAGGAAGAATGCCCAATTTACAGAAATGTGCAAATACAAATAGCATTTCCTAACTTGGCAATAACATGCAGAGTGGCAATATCATTGTTATTGCTGTTTTATTTGGTATTCACATCTAACTTGCTTGCAAATGTATATTAGAATTAAATTTTCTCAACATTTTCATTTTAGGAAAAAAGTTCTTCACTACAAAGTAATTTCCATAATTCTGAAATCTCTTATATTTAATCAAAATTTTAGTCATTATATCTGCATAGCAGGCTTCTTGAGAAAGTACTGTCATTTCCATTGAAAATAATCCAAATTCACTGTGTGATGTTCTGATGCTTACACCAAACAAATTGCTCACCACTTGAAAAGTAAATCTAACAAAGTTAACTGTACATTAACATGAGAAGTTAAAACATGCTTCTTGCCAGCTAGTTTTATTTCAAGTTTTACAGAAACTGGAACTCCAAGACAGAAGTAGTGTAAATCATTTGCGTCCACTGGACCATCACATTAGTCCATAATTAAAAATCGAATCTGTCAACATTCCTGTGGGCATTACAGCTTTGTTTTCTAGCAAAAGCCCCAGTGAGATGACAAATCCTGAGCTGAACCCATCAAAAGCTGTCTGTCATGCCACTCATGCTGTAATAATACCTGCACGTTATAAGCTTATACACAAATATTTAGCCTACACCTGACATCATTTTCCTCCTCCTGGGTATAACAAACTCCTGCTACACAGCACTAAAGCCCCAGTTACGCACTGCTACCTTTCAAAGCAGTTCCCCTGGAAAGCAGAGACGAAGCAATGACTAGAAAGCCATTCACCCGGCAGTTTTTAGGATTGTTTTTTTTGGCATTCAAATGGAAAAAAAAAACAAAACAAAACAAACAAAAAAAACAATGGAATGGAATGGCAGTCCTCGCTGCAGAACTGCCTGCAGAGGCTCTGGACCCTGATGACTACTGCTGCATGAGATAGGCAGAAAAAAAAAAGAAGGGAATCTGTCACCAGAGCTGTTCTAAAAGTGCAAAATAAAATGCATTAAATACATATGGAAATCTTTATTAATAAAAATGTAAACATTAAAAAGACAATGTCTATAGATTGGATTTATGTGACACTATATGGCTCTACTTATCTTTCCAGCTTGTTAAGAACCTGGAAGCCATCATCATGTCCTTGGTGAAACAATAATTAATAATTGACTGGTAACTTACTTTACTGATTACATATTTTTAGGTATTTGCAAAAAAAAACAAACATTGACTGGCATGAGTGAAATACAAATAAAAATGAATGGAAGCAACCAGAACAATGAGCTAAAAGGATGGCGTGTCTCAGGACACTGCCCCTAGAGCACCATTCCCAAGCAATGAAATTGAGGAGTGTGCTGCTTTTATCAAGACCAGAAAGCCTGCACTCTGATAAATCAAACCACAGCACAATGACTCATCAGCAGAAGACCCCGCATCCTGATGTTAGAAGGATGGTGACAAGGTTGCAGCACATCACGTGCACCACTCCCCTTCCCCTAGCCCCAACAAGAGAACAGACCATGGACATACATTTTAAACACATTTAAATGAGGAAAAACAGACAAGACACAGCAACATGGCCAAGATCTATGGAGGGATAAATCAGAAAGTCTCTGAGGAAAAGAATCTGTAGCAATTGCTGATCCCTAGACCCAAAAAATCTGCCCAAAAACTAGCTAATCACTGTCATTCAAGAACACTAGATAAGTGAAGAAGGCTGGAAAGCTTTGTCCTTTGAGTCCAGTCAACACAGCCATGTCTTGGTACCTTTCAGTAACAGTGAATTAAATTTATAAGACAGTGAAAGTGTGTAGGTAAAAATCAGCTTGCTTTATGATTTTCAAAACAAATATCACATTCCCCCTCCATACAACCTTGCACTGAATTTTATTACTCTAATTCCCCTATACCAGCAGCGGAGATAAAAACTTTATATTTGTGAATTAAATCCACTTAATGCAAGGTTCTGATGGACAATGTATCATTTAGGTAGTGAAGAAAGGCAGTAGGTTTTGAGATCTTACATGTGCTGAGAAGTTACTTCAAACAAATCTTAGATATCAATGTACAGAACTCTTCTGTCTGCAATGGAAAGGGGCTTAAAACCATGCTTTTATGTGGTATCACACATCTGCACAGCTCCAGTTCTCTGGACTAAAGAGGAAAAAGGAAATAAAGGTTTCTGACTGGGACATTTCAAAGGCACATTAGTTGCTCATGCTAAAATTTAATACTTGGGACTGAAACTCAAATAAAGTAGATGCAATCCTTGTTGGTTTTCTATTGTTGTTTGTTGTTGTTTTTAAACATATAAAATGAGGCTAGGCTGCTTGTGTAAATACCTCTGAAAAGATATCAAAATACTGTTCTTTCCACAAAATTCATGTTGGAAGTAGAGATACATACAGCTCAAAGCCTACAGGGCCACACCAAGGTTACTGAAAATGTTTGAGGTTTCTCTTTTTTCCACAAATCTGTCTTGCAACAAGAATTGGTTCTAATTATTTAAGTTTACCTATCATCCTGTTAGAACAGAATTAAACGGAAAAACAACAGAAGTGTATCTATTCATTATTGCTTCTAATCAAATCATATATATTTTTATTTTTTCAAATATTTTACAAGCTAGTTGTAAAGACAAAACATAACTATGAGAAAACTTTACTTAAACAGATTCTTCCATCATATAATTTTGTTTAATACTCTCTGGATAATCAACTGGCAGTAACTGGCACACTGCAGATATTTTTATTACTTAAAATAAAAGCATCCACGACCAGAGTACATCCACTATCAGCATGACTGGTACAGAAATACAAAACATAGCCACCACTAGAATGATGCTATGTTTCAGCAAAATCCCATACTTCCTCAATAGTCTATTTGATGGATTTATTTTACTTATTTCACACCACTTTTGACTTAGTTGGAACACTGTACAGATTAACAGAAAACCTAACTAGAACTGAGCCAAGCCTGAGGAGGAGAAAAGATGTTAAAAGGAAAAAAGCAAAAAAGCAAAAAAACTAGCAAAACTAAACAACAAACAAACTAACAAACAAAACGGAAGAAATCCAGAAAGGTCAGAGCCAAGAGTTACATTTATCTAGGCCAATAGAGTTCTGAAATAATTTTCAGAAACTGTCTGTAGAAAGTAGTTTGTACAAGATAAAAGTTGCATCAGACTAAAGGTCACAGGCAAAAAAAAAAAAAAAGAAGAAAAAAAGAGAAAAGAACAGGGAGGCTTGGCTGCTTTTCCAGAAGCTGAAAGAAACGTTATGCTTTGGTGCTCTTTCCACTGTCTCTGTATTTCCAGTACTAAAGTATATAACAAGCAAAACACAATGTTCTTTGAAATTATCTTCTGAGGAAGATATAAAAGCTTTTTTCATCCTTAATACCAACAATATGAATAGGTCAGTAACAATATCATGGACTCTGACAAGAGTCCTCTAGGGAAGTGAGATTTAGTGCATGAGGGTATCACCCTTACTTAACTGACTTTTGTGATGCAGAATATGACCTCTGCAAGGGAATCCGAAGGAAGGAATTTCTGTCTAAGCCTCAGCTGTTCCAGCTCATAAGGCCAATGTTTCAGCATTTATGCATTGTTACTCTAACTCACATTCTTAAATTTCTGCAAATGAATTCACTAATGAGTTATCTCTCAGGGCTACAACAAAGACAGTTTCTCATTGTCCCATCCTGTTTTGTGGCAAGTAAAAAAAAAAAAAAAAAAAAGGATTATGGATTCTTGCTCTCTTGTCCTCACAAACCTTTCCAAGATAAGTTTATAAATGCTACATTGATGAAATGTTAGAAACACTCCTAGAAGCTCTGTATCAGCATTAGGTGCCCTATTTGCCTTGGGGGAAAAAAATCCAAAACAAACTCCAGGAAGTACGTTTGTGGTTAGTAAGCAGCACAAAAATATTAAGTGCTCTATAAAGGTGTAGTTCTTTTCATCTTAAAAACTTAAGTCTTAATCTGCAATACTAAATTCTACTTTCAAATGTATAATCTTTCAAAATTCATTTAAAAGGTTATGTTAGAGCTTCACCAAGCTTTGTCAAGTTAAAACTTCCACTGTATGTCTATTTATTATTTCCTTCTCCAGAGTTGCTAATAGCAATAGTATTATTACTAAAACCAATAAAAAGCCCCTGTAGAATCCTGGTAATATGCCACATTATACTACCTTTGTTGAAAGTAGTAAAAGCAATTGGTTAGGAATAGAAAAAGCAATATAAAAAAATATTGCAGAACAAACAAGTTGACTTTTTAATAAATTATAGACGAATGTTTGTATGTACTTGCCCCCTTTTTTTTTTCAGATGCATTTGTAAGCCTAAATTTGTCTGAAGGATTTATCTCATTAATCCAGGCACCCATCTCAAAAGGTGGCCCTATTCACTTGCACTCTTTGAAGAGAATTTTGGTCTTACTGATCTAATTAGACAACTATTTTCAAAGTCACTGCAATGACAGCTGCATTCATTTCCCTCATATTCCAGACTCAAAGTCAGAAGCAAATTCTCAATTTGCAAGCCAGAACATGTTCTGCTGGATATTTACAGCCAAACACTGAAATCACCAAAGCCTGTCAATGATGTCAAACAGGACAAAAATAGACCATCTTTCTTGTTTTTCCTAAATGAACTTGCATTCGTAAAAGATGAAGGAATAGAAGCCTTGAAGAAAAAGAACTATCTTCATCACATACACTATGAAAGCACTAAAACATTCAACATTTCTTAGAAGAACCACTTCAAGAAAAGGAATCAGGGTTGTGTGTGTGTCTTCGTGTTTTCCCTCTCCACTTAGATTGTCAACAAAAGAAAATACATTTTTAAAATTTTCATCCCAAAGCTATTCTGCTTTGTTTTAATGAGACACACACAGGTAACAGCAGGATCTACAGAAATGTTCAGGAAGCTGTAGTTTCTTCACAACAAGGAGAAAAGGGGAGGTGCTGGTTACCTGTAATAGGATCTGAAGGAACAGCATAAAGCTGCATCAGAAAATGTTCAGGTTGGATATTAGGAAAAGGTTCTTCACTGAGGGTGGTCCGTCACTGCAATAGATTCCCCAGGGCAATGGTAATGGCACCAAGCCTGCTAGAAGCAATGTTGAAGAAGCATTTGGACAATGCTTTCAGATACATGGTTTGATTTTTAGGTAGTTCTTTTTGGAGCCAGGAGTTGAACTTAATCATCCCTGTGGGTCCCTTCTAACTCAGGGTATTCTATGATTCTATGTCATTTCACATGTCAGTAAGAAGAACAATGATCCTTAAAAATTGCAGTCCCTAATACCAGGTGAAAGTATATATGTGCGTATATATATATATGTAAATACACTTTTCCCAGGTGAAATATATATTATATTAAATATAATAAGTATATTTAACCAGATGTAAGACTTCAAATTTAACCAGAACAAACATGCATAATTAGTCACCTATAAACAGTATCTTACACTACTCCTGCAAACAGTAATCCACTAACCAGATGGCTGCAGATAAAAAACAGGAACAAAATCAAAATGAGGAACTGTTTTTCTGTCTCGTTCTTTATTACCAAAGATTTTACTGACTGACAGAAGTAAAAGATATGCACTGGATTTGGTAGGAAGCTGCCTTCAGAACATACCATAAAAATGAGTCGAATGATTTCTGAGAGAATGATTGGCAGAAGTTGGTTTCGGGAAATCTAAATTCTAAGTAATTCTTTTAGATTTCATATTTTCAAGCAGTGCTGCTCATGCCCTTGAGAATAAATTTTCTGATCTCCAAATCAGCACCAAAGAAAGAAGCAGAGCTTTAATTACGTATGAATAAAATAAGAATACTTACGCTGACCCCATCGGCCTGTTCTTGGATTCAAATAATTTGGATAAAGTCCATTAGGACGATCCATTTTTTGAAGTAACTTCCGAATGTGCATGACCTAAATTAAATCAAGAATCAGTATCACCACTAACAACTTTCACCAACTTTCTGCATATTGATAAATCTAGATTTTTTTTTCAGAAGCTTTCTTAATCTGATCCTGGAACCTTTCTTGAGGTCCTTCTGTTTTGTTTTTAAAGGTTTGATACATAAACATCTTTTAAAAATGTGATTTTTAAATGCATGTTGAAACAAATAAAAAATCTTCTGTTGTCACAAATTCTAAAAAGTCACCTATTTGGTAATAGAAATACATGTACAAAAGATTTTACTTGCTAGCAAGAATGCAGATAGAACGTAATCCATTATAAAATGCAATATGGGAGGCACTTTCCTTTAATGTAATTTATGCTGAAACAGTAAAAAAGACAACTGTATGATTAAAAAAAAAATAATTTGAGACCTACCTTGTTGTAATACACAGGGTCCCCTGTCAAATAGCTGAGGTGGACAAATTCCATATGTAGAGTACCAAACTCAGCAAGGATGCTGCTTCCTGCCGAAGCCCAGCCCCAGTTTCGACCCACTCCACTGATTTTCAAGAAATACATGCGAAAATCAGGAAAAAAAGAACAAAAAATTCAGAATTACTGTGCACAGTACTAGTAACAACTACCAAATTAAAGAGGTAACAGCAAAATATTAATCTGTACTTAAGATTACGGAAGTTGTGGTTTGGTAGATTGGTTGGTAATTTGGTGGATTAATTTTCAAAAAAAAATACCATAATGTCATCGATAAAAAGTCTTGTGATTATATTTTTGTGTATCAAGATATTGTATATTTCAATGTCTTAACACTGGGTCCAATCTCTCAACTGTTTTTTATTCGTTCCGTATTCCTAAGAACAAGAAACAAACGCAATTATCAGATGAGACAAGTATACTTCTAAGTGTGGCAGCATCAGCTTCCTTCTTCTGTCAGACATTTGCTGTCTTCTCTTTACTTGTGTGGGATGTGCTTAAAGTAAGTATTAGATCCTTGAGCAAGATGGGAGTGGGCCCTATTTCTCTCTACTTAGGAAAATTGTGTGTTTATGCTAGGCAGAATATTATGAATTTCTCAGATTCACATAAGGAACCATCAGAATTTATCATGCCATAGATCTTTTGCACTGTAAGAGATATGATCTTGTTAAGTCTTAACTCCTAAATTACCTCTGGTTTAATTTGATCTGTGAGTTTTCACCAGATTCCAGGACTGGGTCCTTTAATTTATTAAGTTAGACATATTTTCCTGGAGATTTCTTCTACTGTCTTTCATACAAGACTTCAGTTATCAGTAAAACTACAATTAGGAATGTCTTCTTACTTATCATAGAATCATAGAATGGTTTGGGTTGGAAGGAGCCTTAAAGATCATCTAGTTCCAGCCCCCCAGCCACAGGCAGGGATGCCACCCACTAGATGAGGCTGCCTAGAGCCTCGTCCAGCTTGGTCTTGAACACCTCCAGGGATGGGGCTTCCACAACTTATCTGGAAAACCTGTTCCAGTGCCTCACCCCCCTTTGAGTGAAGAATTTCTTTCTTATATTTAATCTAATTCTACCATCGTTTAGTTTAAAACTATTCCCCCTTGTCCTGATTGACCAAAAAGTTGCTCTTCATCTTCTTCATAAGTCCCCGTCAAGTATTGAAAAGCTGCAGTGAGGTCTTCCCTGAGCCTTCTCTTCTTCAGGTTGAACATCCCCAGCTCTCTCAGCCTTTCTTCTTCATAAGAGAGTTGCTCCAGCCCTCTGATCATCTTTGCGGTCCTCCTCCAGACCCCTTCTGACAGATCCAGATGCTTCTTGTGCTGGGAGCCCCAGATTTGG
Source organism: Anser cygnoides (assembly GCF_040182565.1). Lineage (NCBI taxonomy): Eukaryota > Metazoa > Chordata > Aves > Anseriformes > Anatidae > Anser > Anser cygnoides. Next base: position 101,482,598 of record NC_089873.1, read on the forward strand.
ACACAGCACTCTAAGTGAGGCCTCACAAAGGCAGAGCAGAGGGGGACAATCACCTCTCTCAATTTGCTGGCCACCTCTCTGTTGATGCAGCCCAGGATACAGTTGGCTTTCTGGGCTGCAAGAGTGCACTGCCGGCTCATATCAAGCTTTTCATCCACTAGAACTCCCCAGTCTTTCTCTGCAGGGCTGCTCTCAATGTGTTCTTCCAGTCTGTACTCATATCTGGGATTGCCCCAACCCATGTGCAACACTTTGCACTCACACTTGCTGAACCTCATTAGGTTCACATGGGCCCAATTCTCAAGCTTGTCCAGGTCCCTTTGGATAGTATCCCTTCCTTCTGTTATATCAACTGCACCACTCAGCTTAGTGTTATATGCAAACTTGCTGAGGGCACACATGATCCCATCATCTATGTGACTGATAAAGATATTAAACAGTACCGGTCCCAGGACAGAACCCTAAGAAACACCACTTGTCACTGGCTTCCACTTGGATGTAGAGCCAGTACACCACCACTTTCTGGGTGCGGCCTTCAAGCCAATTCCTTATCCACTGAATAGTCCACCCTTCAAATCCATCTCTTTCCAATTTGGAGACCAGGATGTCATATGGGACCATGTCAAAGTCCTTGCAGAAGTCCAGGTAGATGACATTGGTTGGTCTTCCCTTGTTAACTGATGCAGTTACTCCATCACAGAAGGCCACCAGATTGGTCAGGCACAATTTGCCCTTGGTGAAGCCATGCTGGCTGTTTCAGATCACCTCCTTGTCTCGCATGTGCCTTGACATTGCCTCCAGGAGAATCTTTTCCATGATTTTCCCAAGAACAGAGGTGAGGCTCACTGGTCTGCAGTTCCCTGGCACCTCCTTTTAAAACTGGGAGTGACATTTCCCTTTTTCCAGTCACCAGTGACTTCGCCTAACTGCCAGGACTTTTCAAATATGATGGAGAGATTATTTTTTTTATTATTATTATAAATTAGAAAAAGGAAAAATGTAAATGAAAAATATCAGTAATGTTTTTTCATTTACAGCAATTGTAGCTTCGCCTGAGACAGAACACCTTTAAAAATACAGTAACCACTGTTCACAGACTGTATAGAGACAAAAGCTGTGTTTTTTGTTTGTTTGTTTGTTTTTGATTTTTTTTTGTTGTTTTTGGCTCAGCTCTCATAGCGAGAGAAAATGAAGTGTTTCATGAAAAATACAAAATCTAATAAAACACAAGTTGCTAATTTTTCATATCTGTCTTTCAGGCCTTGTCTTTTACGTGTGTGTTAGCCTCATGATAAGCATTCACACATACACAGGCTACTGTCACTGCCTCCTTGCATGTCAGTCACTGTATTTTCTGCCGTGATGCCAGCTGGCTCTGTACATTACCAAGAGACTGAAACAGTGAATGCATTAACAGGAAAATTCTGGCATCACAATGATAAAAATAGAAAAAATGCCTTGTGTCAAAAAATGCTTTCAAAATTTGAGGGAAAACCCAGCATTAAACAAGCAATGCAAGATAAATTAGACAAGGCAATTTTCTTCCACAAGGCAATTCAGACCATCTAAGTTCAGTATACAGCTGAACAGCCATCAAAGGAGCCTATCCATCTCAACTGACCATAGTGGTCTTCAGCACACTAGCCTTTATACCTAAGCCAAACTGTAAAATGAATCTTCATGAATGAATATCTTCAGCATCCTAATACTTTCTCAAACATTTTGAGATTTCTGAAAGTAACATACAGCTCGCAAAGTGCATAAAAAACAGTAAATTCAAACACGGCCTGTAAACATTTTTGTTTTTTAATAGGAATGTGATGACTAAAGAACTAATGATTAAGTTCTAGGACAACATATGGCATAATAAACTCAGCATGTTCTAATGACATGTTGAATTCTTACTGCAGAATCAGGGAAAAAAATTAATGGTCACAAAGTATTGCAGTTAATGAGGTAGGATGCTCTGAACTCTACTAACATTATTCTTAAGTTCCAGAAATACCAATTTGTCATCATTTTCCGAAATTGCACTACTTAGAAGAACTGACATATGCCATTACTAATTCTAAGTTGGGGGAAGGGGAGAAACACAGAGAACAAAAAAGAAAATTCATTACCTTTTCAGATTCACCATGGCCCATGGTATACCTGTAGGCGTGTTGAAGGCTGGAAGAAGTTTTCCTGCCAGCTGCACTGCTTTGATCTTGAAAACCTGAGATAGTAGGATCAGTTGGAAATAGTTACAAATTCTGATTTATCTCCAAGAACTATAAAGACTGAAATTTCCTTGCCCCACCCACTTCATCTAAGAAAAGCTTTATGTCATAAAAAAAGATAATGCATTAACTTCTCATTTATTTTCACTTGTTCACTTTATGAATATCATTAAGATTTGAACATGAAAAGAAAACTTGTTATGTTAATGACTCTGCCTCCATGCTCACCAGCAACTTTGCTAAGGTTCCTATGAAAGAAGGATATCAATCCTCCCTCCACCTCCTTCCACCAACATTAAGAATTTCAAATACTGTCTAAAGCAGTCTTCAGAACATACTTTATATTTTGGAGCTAAAAACAAGACAACTCCTCCACCTGACACACAAGTGTTTTAACTTTTACAAACTTACAATCTCTTTAACAATACATTTAGTGTAGACAGATTTCCTGTCTTTTCATGAACACTAAGCAAAACCATATATGCGCAGTTTCCTGTCGCTTTTCTTTCATTGATAATACAGAAGACAAATAACAGGCTTAGTATTTCCTCTCCAGTTTGATTAGTCATACAATTTACTGACAGGACAAAATGACTTTAATTTCCATTGTTGTTCTTCATGTCTCTAAAAAATGTGCTTCCAGAACATAAACCTGTAATATCTTTATTTAGAGCCTGATGTTCATTAGTTAAATGAGTAACTCGGAGAAAGTTCCTGCTAAGCCTATAGGAAGCATCTTTTCCAAGAAGGCATACTTGGCAGATGCCAATGACATAAAATTGGTTTTAGTAGCTAGTTGCTAGCACACACATCAATTAACTCATTGTCAATATTCACTACATTTCTGCAAAAGCATCTTCTTAATTAGGAGATAACATTATTCATCTGCTGAGGCACTGCACAAACATTTAACAAAAAGAGCTACCATGCCCTACAATAACTTATGCAACAGGGAAATACTATAAAAACAGTATTATCAACTAGCTGACCAATATCCTGTAATCAAGAGAACTAAGAGCTTTAAGAAGGACTGCAAGACAGCTCTGTTAGATTTATAAAAAGGATTTCTTCCTTTTGTAAAGTTTAGAGGAAGAAAAGAGAAAAGATGCTGCCTGGAGAATCTGAAAAATAAGCAATCAAGGCTATTCTCATTTTTCATATGAACGTGGGAAAAGATCAATATCTTAATATTTTAGAATGTGACTAGTAAGACATGAAATAGACAGAAAAGAATATTAAAGATGACATCTAATTGCATTTGATGCAGTAGAGTATGAAGAGATGGGGGTGGATCTGAAAGCAATGAGCCAGGAAAAAACTTCTACAGAGGTATTCTAAATGAATTCTAAGATGAGGTATGTCTAAACTGAAAAAGTGGATACTGGAATCATCAAAATAGGATTTGATGGGAGTGTGAAGTAATGGAGGCAATATGGCTTGAATGATTTTCAGCAATGACATTGACAAAAGACAGTGAGAAAACATGCTGAAATTTAACAGTAAAATTCAGAGACTCTGACTTTGAATAAAGGCCCCAGTCAAAATAGGAAGGCATAGTATAAATAAGAGAAATAATACAGGTGGAGTCTAAGGTAATTGCAAAAAAAGAAACCCTGAAGAAAACTAAAAGCTCTGCCTTGGCCTTGGTAAATTAGCAGCTTTGCATTTATCAATTTATGTCAAAAAATTCATGCTGAAATTTTAGATTTTTAATAGATGGGCCAAAACCAGATAGAACTGCTATCATCACCTGCAGTGAGTTACCTCTACAATACAGAACAATTTCAACACCTCCAGAACAGCATTACAAGTTCTACTTAAATAGCACAGTTTGGAAAGATGTCTCTGACATGAATTTGTTTAGCTTCAGCTCTTGGATCCTACGCCTTTTGAAAACTCTACACATACAATTATTTGTTTGCATTACTCTTATCATGAAAAGATATTGAAAAATTGTGGCAAGAATATTCAGTGGGAGAATGTCCCTAGAAACATCCTCACTAGAAAAATATTCCTAATGGCTAACTATTTATGTACTACTATCCAGCTTTTAGTCAATTTGAAATGTACTACAATAACTTAGGAAAAAACAGTATATCGGAAGCAGTTTTTTAGTAACAGTATAGAAAGCACAGGCTAAGCTGAGCAAAATGTACATGAATCTACACAGGGGCAGGGAAAGCAATATAGTCACTGTGCCAGCCATTTCAGCATGTGAAAAAAAAAAAAAGAAAAGCCGGTGGAAAGTAGTGACTGTTAATTCAGACAATGATATTAATAGCACCTGTGAAAACTTGCTGTGATTAGAGGCACATTCCTGCCACCTCTATTGAACTGATGACTCTGAGCACTACTGTTTATCACCAAAGGGTAAAACTGTTCCTCTTCTTACCCTTCTCACCAAAGAAAACACTTATATTCAACTGATGATAGGCCATTACTTCATATTAGCGTACCTTCCAACTCTACCGCCATCTCAGAGTCCTATGAATATCTCGCTACTGCTTCTGGATAACAAAACAACCTAATGCTTGATACTGTGTTTATCTATGCATACTTGAGTAAGAATGGAGAGAAAGTTGCTTAGGTTTTTATCAGAGCAAAGTAACTAGAAGAGCATATTTGGAGAGAGGTAGAGAAAAGAGGGAAATAAAACAAGCAGTGGTAGATGAGATGTCATTTGTGGGAGAGACTGCAGATGTGACCACAGTATTCTGCTGAGCTAACTTAAACAGCTCCTTCTAATAAATTTCAGACATACCATAACAGCAGCAGTAAATGCATTAGGTCCTAACTTGTAAATAATGTCATGACAGCAGATAGCATGATCACTTATCACACAGTAAGCATGAGTTGTTTGTTTGTTTGTTTTGAACAAATTGAACTGATAGATTCTGTTTCAGCCTTGGCAGTTCCCCATTGTTAGGCACTGCATTTCAAGAACAATACAAGCAGGAAGAACAGAGAAGAACCAAAATGAATGGATGCCTTGAAATTAGACTTTGTTAGGAAACAGTAGAAGCATTATGGTTATTTAGCCTATAGAAAAGATGTTCAGGAGAAGACAAGATAGTAACCTTTCAGTACATACAATGCCAATACATGGAAAAATGAAATAAACTGTGTTTTCCATGGTCATGGAGAATACAAATTAACAGAAGCATGAAGTCAGATGTCAAGGCTGGCCTATTCAAATACTGAATGCAGATAATGAAGAGAGCATCTCACACCAATATTAGATTCAGACCGCTGAGAATAATGTTTGGCCCAGTCTAAAATCTTGACTCAATCTAAAGTAGTTATCTTTTTACCTTCGGAGTTCAATATGCAGTACTGCACTATTTGCAGTCCTTTTGTGGATAACCACCCATTTAAAATTCAACTCGTCAGTTAGGACTTTCTGCATGAGCAGAGATAGGGACTAATGGTATGATCTACTGCTGAAAACCAAAATATGTAGTGTTATTGCAAAAAGAAACATAACTACTTTAATAAGTGTATTTGTTTCATTGCCTATATATATAAGAGGCATAGAATAAAAAGCCTGCAAGCCAGGTGAACAGCTTTAAGTTCCAAAGACACACAACACCCCTATTTAAGACTGGGAACACCAGAGTTTTACAATGTTCCTAGGGATTTCCCCACTGAAAGAAGGGATATCATGCTATGAAGAAATAGGTCCCTCTTCATAACGTATTTGCTTCTCATAAATTCCAAGGATTTCATTAGAAAGGTCTCTTGTGACAAGAGGGAGATACAAAAAGATTGAGGTAACATTTCAGCTATCACAGTATGAAAAAAAAATGGAAAAGCACTTCCTGAGTAATGATTGAAGAGGTCTGTCACATCTAGAATTTGTCCTGGAGAAAGTAAATCTGTGTTGATGTGAGATTTAGCAAGGCAGCTACAAACTACAACATCTTTGGTGGTGAAAAGATGCAGAATTACATAAATACAACTGCAACTTTTCAGCAGTGGAGGTATATTGAGTCATAGCAGATGTTTAACAAAGGAATATTTGCCGATGCTATTAAACAATGCCATATGTGTCTTGGTGAGCTGTAATGATTACCAAGTACTTGACGAACAACACGTAGTGTTTCTAAAAGACAAAGTCTTTAGACAAGAGAAGACTTGTCCTGCAAAGGAATAGTCTCTGAATGTTTTTTAATTTCTCTATGACAGAAAAAAATAACACAGAAGTGAAAAACCCAAACCCATCTCAGCAGTCTAAGAGTCAAAAAAAAAAAAAGTCCACCAAGAATCAGCTTGAATCTGGACTATGATGTCAACTGCCTCTGTCTTCTTTGCACACTCTCTTCAAATATTTATACAGAGATATTTATATTTTAATATGAGATTCCCCCCTGAGCTTTCCCTTCTGGTTAAGCAGTCCCAGCTTTCGCAGCCTTTCCTCATAAGAGAGATCCTCCAGTCTGTTAACCATCTTCATGGCCCTTCGTTGGACTCTCTCTGGTATGTCCATGTCTCTCCTGAACTTGGGAGTCCAGGACTGGACACAGTACTCCAGGTGTGGCCTCACAGCTGCCGAGCAGAGCAGAGAGGAAGGATCACTCCCCTTGACTTGCTGGCAGTACTTGACCTAATGCAGCCAGGATACCATCAGCCTTTTTTGCAGCAAGGGCAGATTGCTGGCTCATTTTCAATTTGATGACCACTTTGGTCCTTTTCTGCCAATCTGCTTTCCAGACAGCTAGCCCCCAGTATGTACTGGTGCACATGGCTGCTCCTCCTCTGGCGCAGGACTTTGCACTTCTCTTTGTTGAACTGCATGGGGATCCTGTCAGCCCATTTCTCCAGCTTGTCCAGGTCTCTCTGGATGGCAGCCACTAGTTCCAGTTTAATCTGTAAATGTGCCGATGGTATCCTCAACAGATCCAGATCATTAATAAAAATGTTGAACAGGACTGGCCCCAGTACTGACCCCTGGGGTACATCAATAGCTACTGGCCTCTCATTAAACTTTGTGCCACTGACCACTACTCTCTGGGCCTCACCATTCAGCCAGTTTTCAATCCATACCACTACCTGCTCATCTAGCCCATACTTCAGCAGCTTCTCTGTGAGGATCTTATGTGATACGGTGCTGAAAGCCTTCCTGAAGTCAAGGCAGACAGTATCACTGCACTTCTGTAAGATATGAGGCAGTTATATGCAAAAATTTACACAGGCAGTCAAAGGAATTGGGTATGGCTCTTTTAATCTTAACAGTCTTCAAAATTTTAGAACATTGCTAAAATTCACCCTTATGGAAGTCTGGGATCAATTACTTCTGTTTATGCAATTATTGATGTAGAGTCCTCTTGTGTGAGAGAATTCTGGTCTCTCAAGAACAACTCATCTGAGCAGACAATACTTCACCCATAAATATTACATGACTTACTGATTTACTGGTTTCAGGAAACAAGAAATACTTTATGAAATGTTTAATCTTTCGAAAAAAAAGAAGAAACAAGAAAAAAAAACACATTAGTAATTCAGCAATCTCAAAGTCAACATTTCTGAATGTATTGCAACTGCTATTTCCTGCATCTATTCTAATCCAGGCCCCTCTCTTCTGTTTAATGATAGTGTCTGAAGTTAAACTGTTTTGTTTTTTTTTTTGCACTAAAGGAAAAGTGCCTTTGTAAAGTGAATTTTCTGAGAATTTTCTCCTATATTTTCAAAACTTGTAGACTAGGCCAACATTTTGTTTAGCCAGTGACACTACACATAAGACAAATATTTTTATAAAACAAAGTCATACTGAACACCTCTCTGCAAGATATGCTTTTGTCAACAATTTGAAAGGAAGAATGGTAGGAAGGTAAGAAAGGCTGTCCAGTTCCAGATGATGCATGAACTCAGGCAACAGAACAGTTGCCTCTGTTCTAAAAATCATGGTTATGCAAGCCTAGTTACCCTTAATATTTCTATCTAGCTTGCAAAAATTTCTTAATGTATTGTATTAGAATTATCCTGACTTCAACGAAAAAGCTGCAATTGCACTCTGCACTCCATTTCTGAAACAAAAAGCCCAGAAAAGCCCGCAGGACTGTACAGGTCTATTCATAACCCAAGTCTCCAGATCTCTTCTTTCCTAGAGGCTCTAGACTTTTTTGACATAAAAATAAAAGGTCATGTTTTTTGGGATTTTGAACACAGGGAGAGATAAAGTACTAGTAAAAGATATGGCAAGAAAATACCCCTTGTATCAACTGATCTGAATGAAACAGACAACCTAGAAAAACTACCCTATTGCTAGTTCCTAGGTTAGAATTGCACAGAAAAACATTTAAATGTCTATTTGATCATATAATTCAGCTACAGTCTAAAAATGAGCAGAAAAATAAATGCAGAAAAATACCTGAACTGCATCAATTAAATCCAGATAAACAGATTATCTGGTTGACTACAACTTTCCCTATTTATATTTTAAAAAGGAGCAATTGTATGTTCAAATGTTGCTTCTTTAATATATGATAATAAATATTATGGAGGTTTGTTTTTTTACCACCAGCAGTGAAGGATTTGCAAACAGAATTCTTAAGTGATACTATCTTTATCTTTTACTAAAGTTTTCCAAAGCTGCTTTCCTGGACAACAGACTTGAAGAATCTAGTTACTGTTGGCTATGGCATCTTAGGATCTAATGAAATATTCATTGGTTTCACACTACTGATATTTTTGAAAAATCTACATAAAATACTTGTGCATAATTAACTTACTAGAAATACCTGAAATCTTTGCTCAAGAAGACCTAAATATAAAAGTTTGGCATGCACTGGACAACTGGCTAATCACATTTAAATTATCTGGCACAGGTTAATAGTACCCCTATTAAACTGCATCATTTCCATTTACTTCCTTGGCATTGGTTTCATGAGTAGAAAAGTTACACTTTCTTCATTTTTAAAGGGCCTTCAAATCTGATACACTTTATACCCGTCAGCTAACATCTTACATCATTTAAAATTAAGAATAAGTGTTATGAGGATCTGGCATATAAACGCCTCCTAGATCTGATCATTCCAGTAAGAGATAATATACCATTTCTCATCCTGCGTAGCTGAGCCAAAATTCATGGCTGTTTTGAGTTAATTCTCTCTTCTGTTTTTATTAGAAAGTTGCTTTTATTAGAAAGTTGCTTTGAGTCCAGGCTTTTTTTTTTTTTTTGCTTTATTTTTCCCTCTTTTCCCTCTTTTGACTTATTTGCTGTAAGTTCAAATATACAGGCTGTATTAACCTGATAGATTAGTAACCTTCTAGAAGCAACAATCTTGCATTTGTACAACATACCAAACAGAATCACTCACACCTATGCATGCTCCAAAGACACAATCGGGCTTTTAAAAGCCCCTCCATTCAAGTGATTTCTTCTTGCTGTGGGAGCCACAGTAGCTCTGGGAACCAGATGTGAGAGCATACTATGTCTGGCATCTGCCTTAAATGTTCTCCTACTGGTTGCAGGCAGCAAGAAGGATTGACTTAAAACAAAAAAAGAAAACAGAATGAGGAAGATAAAACATATCTGGATGGCCAACAGGAAACAAAACAAAACAGCCATCAAGGGGCAGAAGATCAGTATGGAGCGTTACCAGCAGGGAAGCAAAAGTGGTAAAGGCAGGGCTTCCAGCCTCCCACCCCACACGAAGTGAAGTGCCAGGCAGAAGAAATTAAAAGAGCATGAACAGAAGCAGAAGGGATGAAGAAAAAGGCATCAGGAGGAAGGCCAGAAAATGAATGGAAGGAAGGCCAAAGCAGAGAAGACAATAACAAGAGGCCATGAAGGGAATGATAAGAGTCTAGCTACAAGAAACAAGAGTACTAGGAACAGCCTGGGGAATAGGGCAGAACACTTTCTCATCACCAGAGCAGATTCTTCAGACCTAGAATTGACCCTAACGTATCTGCCTTTCAACATGTCTTCCTAGCTAAACACACCCAGACAAAGTAAATGGTAGAAATTTATCTTGGTAGGTTTTTTAGTTTGTTTTTAATAAATGATCCTTGTTATTTTGCTAATACCAAGCCTGTGCTATGTTCCTAAAGGTTCCAACCCAACTGATGATCCAGTATCTCTGCAGATTCTAGAAAGAAACTATGTATTAGGAACCCTAACAACAGTTCTGAAATCAAGCAATTAAGCCATTTATGCTATATTTACAAGTTTTATGAGAGTCCTTCTCATGCAATAAAAATTATCTACCACCTCTGATTATTAATCTATAGCATTTTTGGCAATATTTGCTCCTAATACATTCTCCATTCACGTCAAATATTTTATTTTCCCATATACTTTTCTGTGCTATGTCGTTTTTGTCCTTCAGCTGTGCTTACATTGTATCAGTTTCTACTTTCTGTTATTCCTGTCTCCTCTTTCTCTTCAACGTGCTGCCAAGCTTTCCATTTCAAATCAATCTTGATTTCCCCTTTAGACTTTGCCAGAAATGACTCAGTCCTCCTTAGACTGTATTTGCCTTTACAAAAAAGTTAAACATAGATGAAGTTACATATTGTTTCACACTATGTACACTCATTATAAACAGACTCCTTCCTCCCATTGGTATGATGTGACAGATTACAGTGCAAAAATCACACTCTAGAAACAAAATACTCCAAAAAAAACACATAGCTTTTACATTTACAAAAACATATCCTTCACACTATGTCAGATACAAAATACAGTCCATTACATTGCACCTGAAAGCAAGTAAATAGCATTTTGTTGGTTTTGCTTTTTTTTTTTAATGGATGAACTGGCATGTTTTTATATATTTGCAGACATATTTAGCTTATTTACAGTTATATACATGCATTAGGTCCAAGCTCTGACAAAAAATTACATGGTAAACACAAGCTATAAGCAATGAATTAGTAAGTACCAAATCTTCATATTTGCATAAATTCTGCAAGACACTTGAAAAAACATTTATTTTGAAAAATGGTAAGAGAAATATCCTAAACTCCTGTAGAATAATTTATAGATCTTACAGCCAGATGTAAAAGACAAGGATTTTCCTCTTTTATGTCATGCAATCAAAAATCAAAAAGACTCAGAGCAACAATCTCAACTTCTGTATAAAATAAAGAATAATTACCAAGTTAACTTTAAATACTATTTGCTGACAGAGTGACAAATCTGGATTGATTTATCTACCGTATATTGACTGACTATTCATGTGTACAGGAGGTTCCTCTATCTTTCCATGATTTTTCTACCACTTCTGCTGTTTTTACACATCATTTTAAAAACATGATTACCAAGAAGATTGGAGCATACCAACACTGGCCTTTTTTGACTACTTAAATAGAAGTAAATTCCTCTTCCTGTTCAAAACTCGTTCTGTAAATCCAAATGCTTACAGGTTTTTTGCCACAGGATTTCATATAAAAAGTACGAGTTGAGCTGCTTGTCTTCTGTGAATTCCACATATTCTTCAGTCAGAGCTACTCAAAACACATTCCCTTGTCCTGTTGGTCTTGCCAATGTGGGTTATTGTTTTTTGTGTGTTTGTTTTCTTATAACTAACAGTCTGCATGTACATCCCTGGCAACATTAAAACTGACTTCAACTGTATAGGCCAAAATGACCAGTTGACTGAATTTCAATAGAGTTTTCTATTTACTTGTCATTTCAACATAAGCAAATTAACAGTCAGCTATACATTCTTATGTGAACCATTTTATTATCAAGTCATTATTATGCTGATGATCTCATCAACTGAATTCCTGGGGTGGGGAAAGAAGGAGTGAAGATGGACTGACTCACAGATACCTAGGTCATCTTAAATGACCTTTTTGAACATAAACATTCTTCTGGTTTAGGCATATATCTGAAATTTTGTATTTTGAAACTAAAAAAAAATAATGTAAATTACTAGGCCAGAGCACTTCTCGGTCATTTCTGTGCAAATTTGTTTGCTGATTTTCCAGTTCATAAACTGTAATATGGTAACCACTGCAGATGGCTTAGCATCCTCTTGATAGCTAATAGATTTGAAGAGTTCAGTTTTATCACATGACAGGTGTACATATTCTTAGAGGCAACAAGACTTTTGTTAGTGACTTTTTGTTAGTTTTAGTAGTTTTGCTTAGCAGCCTTTTTTATTTTTATTTTAATATTCAAACTCCTTTTTAAAGATGGGAGTTAGCATTGAATGTAAAGAAGTTCCAAAATGCAAAACCAAAGATGCCTTGTGTTACAATGTGATCATGTCTGGAGTTGAATTTTATTTTTGTTTCAGAGGGAAAAGGGCAGCTTAAACAATCCAGCCAGAAGAACTGTGCTTTCAGTTGTCCAAAAACAACACCATACTTCCTCTCAGAATGAGATCAAGTGTGAAAACCTTCAGTGCAGAAGCTAAACTTCTCAGGAAAGTTCTTGTAGGAAAACTCAGTGGGTAGAAATTTGCATTTTACAATGTTAACATCAATGCAAATAAATGAAACACGTGGAAAAATCACAGGTAAGATACCGTGCTTGCTGTCATCAGTGCCCATAGCATGACTGTTAAAACTACTAAAGAGGGAGCAAAAAACTAATAGACACAGTCATCAAGAAATACATGGCAAGCAAGTAGTGACAGATGACCTATTCTTTCTTACCAGTTATAAACCTTTACAGCAACATGACTGAAGAAGATCCCACTGACTGGAAGAGGGGAAACATAACCCCCATTTTTAAAAAGCGAAAAAAAAGAAGACCAGGGAACTACAGGCCAGTCTCACCTCTGTGTCCAGCAAGGTCATGGAGCAGATCCTCCTGAAAACCACACTAAGGCAAACGGAAAATAAGGAGGTGACTGGTGACAACAAACATGGTTTCACTAAGGACACATCATGCCTGACAAATTTGGTGGCCTTCTACAATGGGGTTATAGCATGGGTGGATAAGGGAAGAGCAACTGACATCATCCACCTGGACTTGTGCAAAGCATTTGCCACTTTCCTGCATTATATCCTTGTCTCTAATTGGAGAGACATAGATTTGATGGATGGACCATTCAGTAGGTAAGGAATTGGCTGGGTTGTCGCACTCAAAGAGTCACAGTCAACATCCAGGTGGAGATCAGCAATAAGTGGTGTTCCTCAGGAGGCAGTATTGGGACAGGCACTATTTAACATCTTTGTCAGTGACATGGACAGTGGGATTGAGCGCACCCTCAGCAAGTTTGCTGATGACACCAAGCTGTGTGGCGTGGTCGACATGGTGGATGGAAGGGATGCCATCCAGAGGGACCTGGACAGGCTTGAGAGGTGGTCCGGGGAAAACCTCATGAGGTTCAACAAGGCCAAGTGCAGGTTCCTTCCAACCCAAAGCATTCTATGATTCTGTCATTCTATTAAAGAGATTTAAGAGTGGCTATCACTGCATAGTTATCCTATTTTCTACTGTTAAAACAGCTTATCCTTTAATTCTAACACTTTAAAGCATATTACACCAATGGACAAACCTATTTTCATTCCAACCTACAGTAGAGGCAACAAAATTACAATAAAGTCAGTTTCCTCCTCCTTTCTTCCTCTTCTTGTGCTATCCAATACTAAGATTCAGCAATAAATCAGGCAAAGTATCATTTGCCAGTCAAGAAAATGTTTACTATAAGCCTAGTAAATAGAAATTATCCAAAGTTTATAATCTGCACTACAATGAGCATACACATGGCACTGCTTTAAAACTCAATTTATTTTTTTTCAGGTTGCTAGAGACCTGTGAGTTGTCTGGATCACTTATGAAAAAGCAGCTCATCTCACGGCAATAAACTGAAAATCTTTATTGGATAGGACGTACACAATGCTGTCATCTCTTCTGAGTTTTTAACTTTTTGACAAACTTAATTTAGATAAGCCCCTTCATAGGCACAGTCAAGACAACTGTGAAAACAGTTCACAAAATATATTAGCTTACTGAAGACCTGTATTTTATATATGCTGGTCAGTTGTCAGGGATATTCACTGGTGTAAATAACATCATTTTACTAGGGAGTCTTCCTGAACAGAAGAAACACTGCATATCAGTTTCCTGGAAAAATTAAAAATAAATCCTAGAAAGGATTATTTTGATTATTTGTTAACAGAACATCAGGTAGGTTACAGCCCTTGCTCTCTATTCTAAATGACAGATTTCATGTTGAATTTATCCAAACAAGTTACATTATCTTGCCCAGAAAAAGCATCATTTTGATGGTGTTTATAAAAAGGAGAAAAACAACCATGTAAAGGAACTGCTGGCATACGCAAGCACAGTAAATTATTAATCTTTTTCATATTGCAGATGTCATGAATAACTTTCTTCAAAAATAGAACAGTAAGCCATCCCTTTTATTGTATTAATAAATCAACAGCAGACAATAACTGTCATAATGGCATAAATGTCCTCCAGCCACCATCACACAACAGCTATTAGAATAATATTTGTTTTGTTTTCTTTATTTGACGCTAGTTCTCAAGTGTGAGTGTAGTGTACTCCCCGTAACAACTGACACTGTCAATCCTCAGGCTTCTGTCATCCCATGTGTTATTGCTAGCAGAAATATTTTATTTGCTGCTACCAGTCACATCAGAAGTTTTAATTGGTGAAGCTCCACTTAATGAAAAAAGCAAGTAGTCAACAAGTAGCTTAAGGACTCTCTCCACAGACAAATGCTGTTCATACTAGATAAGATGCTTATCATACTAGATAAGATGCTAACTGCAAAACGGGGCTACTCCAGCATACCTCACAAACCTTTTTAGGGACTACTATCAAGTAAACTCTAAGCAAAGCATATCAGTATCACTTACTAATCCTGATTATCACTTGCTTTACAAACCAGGACACACAACAACTGGAAACAACCCCAGAATCCTACTGCGAACAGTTGCTGCTGAACTTCTACAGGAAGGCCTAGCAAGATGCCATGGGCTCCATGTTTGGTTTTATTACAGACTTCCCACAAGATGCTAGTCAAGAGAGTTAAATCTGAGTTTACAGAGGCCATCGCCAGTTGCAGCACTTCTTTTTCTGATTCATCTTGCTTCAGAACATGTACTGAATTTTTCGGAGTTTTAAGAACTCTAATCTGTAACTGAGGGTCATAGGCCCTCAGAGTACCAACTTCTGAGAAAAGGTAAAGCCAAGCATGTGTAACATCATGCTTCTGTTCATTGAAGCAAACCTAGATCAGCAAGTACCTCTTGTATTTTATCCACAAATCTACCCACTACTCAACTGATGATGTCTGAAATTAGTATAAGAGGTTCTCTTACAAGAATACTGAATACCTGAATGAGCAAACATTTATAGGACACATATCCAGTACCACTGTACAGAAAAGATTAAAAATAGAAGGTTCATTCTGGGTGCATGTAAAGACAGGTGTTAGACACACACATCTGCACAGCCTGCTGTATAGAAGGTGAGTAATGACTTATTCTTCCTTTGTGATCTCCCCTCTGGCTGGACTTCCATTTTATGCAATTACAGGACAGAACAATGCTTCCTAAACAACCTATAACCTACTGACCAACTTCAAGTCAGATGTGGCACTGAAAAGCACCTGTGGCTCTGTATGCAGCCAGCACATATGCTTCAGAGGGGGAAACCTGTGCTCAAAATAACGACCTTAGAGAACACATTCTGGAGTTGCAGCCTAGTAGCAAGCTCCTTTCAATATCATATGACTACAGATACAGATGTTCATCCATCATTTTGTCCAAAGAACCAGGTGCCTCTCACACACCTATTGGACAGGTTTTCTTTTGTGGGTATACATGGTTGAATTTGGCACCTCAGACAAAATGCACCTGTGATGACACAATTTTGAAAGCCCATAGAAAAAGCATATCAAACAAGCAATGAATTCTTGAGGATCAGAAAAAAACAAAAACAACACACACCCACACCTAGGCTTACACACTGAAACCAACATTAAGGAAGAAATAGTACAAAAACCTGAAATGACTGCATGTATGTGAAAAGACATAACTAAGGTTATGCCAAATATATATTAACTACAATGTCATGTATAAAAACATTCAAATCAAAATTTCAGCTAAATATCGTCAACTGTCCTGAGTTATTCAGACTCAAAGAATTGAGTTTCTCAAAGGCAAAGCTCAGAAAGACAATGAAAACACACAAAGTTAAAGGATCCATCTTAATATAGATAAAATAAAGAGTGTGCAGTGAAACAAAAAGAAATCCATGTAACACCATATTCCTCTGACTCTCTTGGTCTGGGTTAGGTCTCTCTCCCCAGCTGCTTCAGCCTCCTGACAGTGATCTGCAGCCTGTTTCCAACAGTTTAAATGGGAAACAAGTGATTCCAAGAAGTTTTCTTCAGAGGCAGATCTCTCTCTACTGGCTTCAGTCACTGAAAAGTCTCAAGTTTCCTCGCTTATCTCATTCATGCTGATAAACTACAGAGAAATCATACAACTTGGCAAATTAAGTAGTCTCTCAGGTACCAGAAGCAGTCCTATCCACCAAACTATTTGAAAGAAATGAAGCATGAACACTTGTTTATGAGTCCTTCTTTTGGAAAATAAAGATAATATATATGATCACTTGACAGGAATAATCTCCGACAAGTTATGAAGTGTTTAAAATCCATTGGTGAAACTGATGCCATAAAAATATTTTTAAGTGGCAAAAGTCAGCCCAAAGGTCAAAATCTAAGAAAGAGGATAAAAGCCTTCTGAGAAGGAAAGACATAAAATGAATTGATGAAAACTCTTTAAACAAAGGAGATTGCTCTGACTCTATCCAAGTGGTTAGAAGCAACTGAAAGGGAAAGGAGTACCCAGCCTTACAAATGCAGGCAAAGCACATGCTTTTGGCAGTGTTTGGCTGCACCCATCTGCATACTGGGGCAAAAGTGTTCTTGCTAAGGTGCTTTTGCAGAGGTATAATATTGATCTATCTCAACAATCCTGTTATTGATGAGTGATCATTGTTCTTTCTCTGAGGTTTTTCATGTTCATGGTAGATGATTCCAAGGGGCATGATCCAGCTTAAGTTATCCAGAGACAGGATCAATGTTCGTAGCTGAAAAGATGATGTAGGACTGCTCTGCTCAATGCTTGAAGGCTTCAGTGATCACATAGTACTAAATGTGATCTGAGCTACAAGTGACAGAAATACAGATTTTTGGAAAGGAAGCATCCTTCACTATGCTGCTGAGATCACTTACACTAAAGAACAGTGACTCCTCCTAACAGCTCCAGCTTAGCTGTTCCAGCTGCTCCTTGACACAAGTTGAAAACCACATGCAGCTGAGACCACTCTCCATGAAACATTTTTGCTACAGAAATTGCTACAAGCAGTTTTCCTTGCTTATGTCTGATAGCAAAAGAAAGCTTCTGTTCTGGGGGTCTTCAGAAGAAAACTGGTGGGTTAATAATGCTGACCCAGATGAAATTTGAGAGCTCCCTCAAATAAATATTTGGGATGATCATTCAGGGATTTTTATGCCTTTTGTTAGGACAAAAGTGTAAAGTAACTGGGCTTGAATTTCACTGCTACTCTGATACAAGTGATAGCTGCTATAAAGGCCGTCTTCCTGAAGAGTTGCCACAGCTATCAGTTTTAAAGGTTGACTTGCAACACTGGACCACTCCCTGAGGGCAAAGTATAGGATCATAGAATGGCTTGAGTTGGAAGGGACCTTAAGGACCATTTAGTTCCAAGCCCCCTACCATGGACAGGGATGCCACCCCACTAAATCATGTTGCCCAGGGCCCCATTCAACCTGGTCTTGAACACCTCCAGAGATGGGGCATCCATGACTTCTATGGGATTGCCTCACCATCCTCTGAATGAAGAATTTCCTCCTAATCTCTAAATCTCTTCTCTTTTAGTTTAAAACCATTCCACCTTGTCCTATCATTATCTGCCTAAGTAAAAAGTTTCTCTCAATCTTTTTTATAAGCCCACTTTAAGTACAGAAAGAGCCCCCTTTCAGTACTTAAAGGGACTTGACTTAGTACTTTACTGAGCTCCCAGTAATCTCTGATGTCAGATGTCTCCTGACAGATTCTGGAGGCAGAGAAAGACTCACTGCTGTGAATGCAAGTTCAGCTCTTAAATTACTACAAATAAAACAGAGTAGCAAAATTCTGTGCTTCTCCTTTCCTTTAGGCTTCTATCACAGACCACATAAATCGGTGCAACAGAAAGGACTGCTTGCACCTGATCACTCTGCAGACACAGTCCTTGAAGAATGTGGACAACAACAAGAATGAAAAATAGTACTTGATGAAAAATGTACTCTCAATTTTTTCAGGATACCCACTGGATTTGCACTCACGCTACCCACTGGATTTGTCACTATACTCTTCTTCCATAGTGTACTCACTCCTAACAAGAAAATTAATGGGTCCCAGGATGATGCCAAATACTTAAAGAGACAACTAATATGGGGTTTCTCCTGGTTCCTCTTAGGGTTGCAGGCTTAAAATCCATGAGAACTTGTTGATATGTATGTGGTGGTCCCCTAAACAAAGGGAAAAAATATGTATGGATACCGGAAAGCGTATCAAACCTTAACCTGTAAAATATGGCAGGAAGCCTAAAGTTTTAGGTAGTGGACTACAGAATGGCCAAAAAGAAAAAAAAAAAAGTAAGGAAGAAAATAAAAGATAAAATTAAAGACATGGGCAACAGATCAAAAGATAGCTAGCTGTTAAGATGTGAGAAGAGCTATGAGTTAATCTGTAGGTTGGGTCAGCCTCAGGCTCTGTTAAAGTATGTGAAGTAATGAGGCATGAAATCACAACAATGTTATTGGAAGAGAAGATAACATCTGTGATTGCAAGTCTTTGGGTATATGCATCCTTTCAATCTAAGCATGCCTTTGGATAAGCACTCAGAAGTGTAAGTCTCCAATCGTTTTTTAACAGAAATTTGAAAAGTGGGATGGAATTGGCTTGATATTTCTCAGTTTGTCACTGAGAAAATGGCAAGAAGATTGTTGTATTGCTTTTGTCAAACAAACCTGTAGCCTTGCAAGGCAAGTGACAAAATGCTTATTTCTAGCTTTGAGGAGTTACAGAATATCAAAACAAGTTATTTTTGGCACTAAAGAACAGTGATTTGACATTTCAGGTTGATGTTTACTGATGTGGACTTCTTTTGAAAGCATCTTGATAAAAGAGTTTCAAAGTTCTAACAAAGGGTCCTAAATCAGCTTAAATGGGCACAGAAACCAACCTTACAGATTCCATAGTCAGAGAATTTGGTTACTCTGTATAACTCATTACTGTGAAATTAGTTTGCAAACTAACAATATACCAAGATTCTAAAAAAATCTTCATGTGCAACTTTATTTACTAAAATACATTGCATGACGCAGACACCTTCCAGTATCCTTACCTCTTGGCCTGAAAGGTAGTATGCTGCTAGAAGACCACCAATGAAGCGAATATTGACCTCAAATACAGACACTTCAGAATTCTGAAACACAAAGAAAATGTAAGTAATTAATCAACTCTCTAATCAAAGAAAAAAGGCAAACAGGATGTGAGGAGACTGTCTCAAGTTGTGCCAGGGGAGGTTTAGTTTGGACGTTAGGAAGAATTTCTTCATGGAGAGGGTGGTCAAGCACTGGAATGGGCTGCCCAGGGCAGTGCTTAAGTGCTCACACCTGGAGTATTTAAGACATGTATGTACATGGCACTAAGGGCATGGTTTAGTGATGGGACTGGGTAAGCGAGGTTGATGGTTGGACTCGACAATCTTGCAGGTTTTTTCCAACCTAGATGATTCTATTATTCTATATCTTAAACCAGTATACATGTAAGGGTTTGTACTGTTTCAATATGTTAAACCATACCAAAATTCCTGTGAATGCTTTCATGACACAGTGATAATTCCAGCTTTTGCGTCAACTGATTTTTAAAAATCGAATTAGTGTTTCTCCTACTCTCTGATCATATTATCACTACAAAGTACAATTCTAGTTGCTTGGGGATGGTGAGAGAGAAAGCAAGGACTGTACATTTCCATAACGCAGCACCTTTTCTCTTATGTTTAACCATAACTTTGAATCTTCTGGGTTTACAGGACAAAGTAGAAGAATAATTAGAGAATTCCTGTAACATGTTTTCTTAACATGAATTACCAATGTGCAAATTCAGAGCTTCATTTTAAGATACTCTCCATCGAGGAACAGCCTTTATGTATTCAATGCTGTAACAACAAGAGCTTCTCAGTGGTTTTGCAGTTGAAGAGAAACCACTTTACTGCCTCCCTCTACATTAATGTATTTGGGCTAAATTCACTGGTACATTTTGACTCATTTAACCCAATCTGAAAAACTAAGAGGAATTACCTAGTTTTAACATCTTTTTGCTTCCTTCTGAGCCCCACTCACTCCTTTGCTTGCTTACATCCCATGTCTCTCATAAACTTTTATTCATTCAACCCATTAGACACAAATGTTGTTTTATCAAAACACACTGAAATAAAACAGGCTTTCATTTATCCAGAAAATCATTATCACGCAAGTTTTCCCACCAGAGAGTACATTGGTGACATGATATACACCAGTATATCTTTCCTTTAACACTACTACTATGGAAACTATAGCTGTATCATGCATTTTGCATGTATATAAAATATGTATATTTTTCACACATTATCTCAAAGAGATTATGTAACTAAAGATTTCCTCTAACAGTACTGATGATTAGAAGTCCGAAGTTTGAAATACTCCCCAAAATAGTTTTTTAGTAAAATATGTATTTTAATTCAGATACAGATGACACAAGAAAAATACCAACAATGCAGTGTATGATTCTAATTAATACCTATTAAAGTCATGAATCACACAAGGAACAGTACAGTGTATAGTGAAACCAGTCACTTTTATTTCCCAGTAAAAGAATTCAAGAGGAACAATTTTTTTTTTTTAAATCTTTGAACCACATAAGGAAATCACTCAAGTCTTGCATATACAAGACAACTAGTTAACCTTCAGAAATGTTTTCTAATACAAAGGAAGCTGTAATTTAACCTCAGTGAGTCATGCAAATTTATTTCACTCAGATCCTAGACTAACTCCGCAAATTTCTACAGAGATTTCCTCACAACAGACAAAAGCTGTGGTAGTAATTTATTCCACCTTCCATAATGGCACCATTATGTCTACACCATTTCTGACATATTTAGAGTCTTCAGTTTTATACTGAATAATTCTTTGGCACTAACTAAAAAAGCAGAAAGTAGAATTTCTTTCATGTTTGCCAGACAGGAAATGTATGAAACAAAACAAACAAAAAAAATTGCCAACAAATCCTTTCTGAAATGTAGGATTTAATATAAGAATAACAATAAACATCTGCTCAATTCTGACTGTATACCAAGGTTTCATTTTGTCTGGGGAGAAATTCTCTTTCACAACTCAGTTATTTCCAGCTATTATGAGCTAGTAAACTCTTTATTTTCCTGCAATCATTTCTTCTGTAGAGACCTTGTAGTTTCTCACTGACCACCTTCCTTTTCTTCCACTTATAATTTATGCTTTGAAAATATAATATGTATATATCTTTAATTATAATTGGAGAGTTAAAGGTGTTCTTTTTTTAATATTAATCTAAATACAGAACACTTCACTTGTTTGCATATGAACTTCTGATACTTTTAATCACAAGTTTTTTAAACTCCAGCTGAAAGACTTCTTCCCCTCCATCAGAACACCATGAAGAGGACTAGAGAAATATTAGGACAAGCTCTACTCACCACGCTGAAATCAAGATTTTTGTCAATCCACTCTTGTCCTTCTCTGAATTCATCATGAAGCCCCATGATATAAAGAGTATCCAGTGCATCTACTATGGTAGCACCCATTTGTGAGTTTCCTACACACAAAAATAAACATTTCTATTACAACTGATTATTTCATTACTTTTTCTGAACATCACAAGCATGAGAAAATATCCCAAGCAGTAGCAAAGCAAAGTTACTAGAAGATGACAGTATAACGAATAGTCCAACTGAGCAAGGAATAAGCAGCTACATAAGAGGATCGTATCTCTTTCAAAGCTTAAGTCCTCTGACGTAGTTTGGAATCTGGGGAGAAAAGATGACTAAAGACAGAAAAAAACCCTTACCTGCTTTCATAACCTGAACATGAGCAACTCTCCTTTGGCACAAGAAAGGGACAGAAAGACATTCAGCTTCAAAAAACTATTAGGAATTCTAGTACAGAAGTGTTTAAAAACAAACCCACAAAAACAAGATAAAACAATTGGTAAACAAGATAAAACAATCCATGCAGTGATGCACTGCATTTCCCAACATTTACTACTGAGCATGTCCCTAAGAGCCACATCCAGCCTTTCCTTAAACACCCACAGTGACAGGGACTCCACCACCTCCCTGGGCAACTCATTCCAGTGCTTAACTACTCCTTCTGAGAAGAAATTTCTCCTAATTTCCAACCTGAACCTCCCCTAGCACAACTTGGGGTCATTCCCTCTTGTCCTGTTGCTAGTTATCTGTGAGAAGAGGCCGACCCCCAGCTCCTCACACCTTCCTTTCAGGTAGCTGTAGAGAGCAATAAGGTCTCCCCTGAGCCTCCTCTTCTCCAGACTAAACAACCCCAGTTCCCTCAGCCGCTCCTCACAGGACCTGTGTTCCAGGCCCTGCACCAGCTTCGTAGCCTTTCTCTGGACACATTCCAGGGCCTCGATGTCCTTCTTGTAGTGAAGGGCCCAAAGCTGAACACAGTACTCAAGGTACAGCCTCACCAGAGCTGAGTACAGGGGGACGATCACCTCCCTGGCCCTGCTGGCTACACTATTCCTGATATAAGCCAGGATGCTGTTGGCCTTCTTGACCACCTGGGCACACTGCCAGCTCATGTTTGGGCAAGCATCAACCAGCACCCCCAGATCCTTTTCCACTGCACAGCTTTTAAGCCACTCTGCCCCAAGCCTGTAGCGCTGCATGGGGTTGTTGTGGGCAAAGTGCAGGACCTGGCACTTAGCCATGTTGAACCTCATCCCATCGGTCTCTGCCCATCGATCCAAGCTGTCCAGGTCCCTCTGCAGGGCCTTCCTACCCTCTGGCAAAATTAGACAAACAACACATGACAAGCTGTAACATCTTTAAGCCACCCCAACCCACTTACTAGGCAGAGGTCTTTCTTTCTGGAGGAATGCAAGATAATTAGGTATGCATGGGTTTATTTATTTTCACAGCGTGTATAAAACTTCCTAGACAGTAACGAAATAGCCAAATGTCATTGTTCATACCAGTATTCTATGAAGGGTACAATAACTACATGATTAGCAATCTTATGACAGTAGTACATTAAAAAGTTAACCCAATTTTATTTTGTTAATGTGCTTTCCATCCATAATTGAATTTCTACAGGGCAGTGTTGCTGCTTGCTTGTTTCTATTCATTCATTCCTACATTTCATGTATTTAGGGTTTATTTATTTATTTATTTATTTTACCTCAAGCATTACAATAACTTAATTGAGTCATCACCTCCATAGTAATTCTTTTAAACACCTATGACTGGTACTTGCATGCACATTTAATTCCATTTGCAGGAATTTCATTCTCTGAATAATGAAAATTAAACACAACAGTCTTGATCACAAAATAATTGCCAACTAATTTCTTCAAAAATAGCTGTGCAACTGTTTTAATGAATTTGAATGAACCAGATATGGCAAGCAGTAGTGCATTAAGAGTATTCATGTATAGATAAGGATATACTACCTTTCTTAAGATTAATTAGAAGACATATCCTTTGACAAGTTGGCTACCAGGCACACCTATAACTCTCAGAAGTGAAATTAATTCAGTACAGTGCATAAGTACTGCAAGGCTTAACATCTCCAGCTCAGTTCTGGATTCTACTGCTTGCAACAGGGTGTTGCTTTGAGCAGAAAAACAGCATGCACTTAACTTTGTACCTTTTTGTAAGCCTAATATGACCAGTTATCTAATTTTTCACTTCACAGACACACCAATCAGACCATAACACAAGGACTGATTTCAGTATTACCTGACAAGGTATTTCTGATGCAACGTTAGAATGTGTTACACCGCTATGGCACTCGAAGTAATTTCTGTACTGTTATTTAAACCACAATGAAAACAGTTTTCAAATACACAAGGTGTTTGAGTGAATAGGGATACAATGACAACCTGTTTCACACAAGACCCTCTTGCATTGTTTGCAGTCACAAAAACACACACAGTCCAACAGAACAAAGCAAACTTCTCAGCATTTTTCCCCCAAGAGTCAATTAAAGGGGTAGGTTCATACTCGGAGCATCTTCTGGGCCACTCTTCAACAGCTTCTTCAGGCTCTCTCTTGTGCTACCTGTTGGACTCTTTCTCTCCTCTTTTATGTCTATCCTTCCTAGACCCACAAACATCCAGCAAAACATTACTGATAAAAGCCACTGTTGCTCATACATGCCACTTCCCTGAGCAGTGACAGGTGCCTGTTTCTGAGATGCAGATCAGTGTGGTTGTAGCTTTTGGGTTACAAATGACAGCTCAATCATTTCTTAAAATGGTCTCTGAAGAACAGCATTTACATCCCAACACATAAAAATAGATTCATTTCTCTTCTTAAAAGTAGGCTGCTATTTCACCCAAATTTGGTTTATTTTTCCTTTTTCTTCTTACATATAGCATATTCTTACATAACTAATCCTAACTCCTCATCAGCACATCATTCCTGAGGAAGACTAAGAAAAGCACTCTTTGGTTTTCAAACCTTTTGAGCTGAACACAATTCCAAAAGTCAAGAGATGACAGAAGACATGTTGCAACAGATTCTCTACCCAGTCTTCTTCTGTTTAAGTGTCAATCAGACAGCACAAAACAAGCTAATTCCACTCTTGTGCACCCCTTTCATCAAGAGGCAGGAGTCCAAAACGTGAAGCTCATTCCCAGAAGTCTTGTATCTACAAGAACAGAGGGTATATCTGGGCATAAAGACATATCCTTTGACAAGGTGGCTACCAGGCATACATGTAACTCTCAGAAAATTAATTCAGTGCAGTGCGTAAGTACTGTAAGGCTTAACACCTTCAGCCCAGTGCCAAATTCCATTACAGAGAATAACAATCTTAACATAACAACTTGGCTGCCCTACGTTGCAAGATAGGTTCAACTTAAAACTATTTGTGGGCTATGCTACGGTGGGTGAGAGATTCAAATTAATGAATTGCTTTCAGCTTCTCTCTCTTGGAGGACTCCAGATGTCTCTGTGTAGGAGATGTCATTCTTGATTCAAAATACAAAAAGCTTCTGCTGAATTCATAGAAACATAGAATCATAGTGCTGTGGTTCATAACCTAATCAGAATAGGTAATGATGCTGTTATAGCTATCTTCTTCCATATTAAAATGCATTGCTGTACCAGCAAGGCAACAGCTGAAATCTGAAGCAGAAAGAGTTCAAAGATCACTGGTCTGTACTGGGGTCATACACAGTGCTACAGGGAAAATAGACTACAATGGATAGGCAGCTATAATTCCCCACTCCTGATGCTGATTCAAACCATTCAGCGTGAATGCTCAAAAGTAAGTTATTTTCCATTCATAACACAGTATGGGATTTTTGTTTGTTTGTTTTTTTTAAAATTTCATAGCCATAATAAGATTCATAAATTTTGCCTTAAAGGACAAGAGGATAGTCATGGACTTAAATTGCATGTGTTACTTGAAAAGTAATACAGCACACTATAAACAATGAGATAACAGTTAAGAGGAGTATAGAATGTCTACTAACACTTTAACCAATATGATATGTTATTGCTCCCGATACAGAGAGAGCAGATGTCTCATTGTGGTTAAAAAAGCTATAAAACAATTAAATCATAATAGACCATAACACTTTTCCCAGCTGAAGGCACTCCTCCCAGGGTCCACCTCTGTTCAATACAAAGGCTCATTGGTCATGTTGCATAAGATAATAACTGATTCCAAAAGGGCTCAGTTTTACAAAGGTCAGATTAGGAAGTTTCCTCTTCATATAATTACAGTTCTAGTTGATTGAGCTCCAAATTTAATGAAATTTGCCTAATGAATGCAATACTCGTTCTTCTAAATAAAACAGAACATCCATCATGAGCTAATGGAAGGAATTGAGCAGCAAAATAGCTCAACTATTAACAAAACTATGCACACTCATTAAGCAAGAGTATTATTTGAAAGGACTGCAAATAGTAAGTCAGGTTTATATTTAGACAGACTTCAGTTTCCTGAGATTAGACAAATAATTCCTTGGTCTGATAGCACATGAATCCAGAGTCTGAAATACCTAGCAAATGATATGACTATCTGTAAGCAGCAGGGCCATTAAAAGAAAATTGGTCTTCCACTTCTTTCCTCTAAAATTCTTTCAATGTGCTGAAGTGCTAGGTGAAGAACTGCTTTACTTGCACTTTTTAAAGTCTCACCGGAGACTATCAAAGTATTGAGGAAAAAAAATCTCATCGTGTGTTCCATGACAAAAGAAATATGAAGACAATAAGTAGCCCATTTTCATTCTACCATAAGGTTAAGTATAAAGATTTATAAAGTTTGATACTAGCTACAGAACTGCTTAGTGTATTTATTATGCAGAAGCCAAAAAGACTGTGAGCACTGAGGTACTAGAGAAAACGAACAAGCTGTTCTGATGAATTATGATCACAGAAGACCTCAAAATTTGAGACATTGCCACATTATATAAATAAGGAACAAAATGATAAATCTTTTGACAGCAAAACTTCGGTAATGCACTCTGAGTTGAAAAGTAATCATCAAGCAGGTACTTCACAGAAACTTTTATTATTTGACCTGTCATCCACATCTATTCTTTTCTTAAACACATATACACCACACACAAATCTTGTTACTGGAAAACATTTTTGTGAGGGCTTTTATTAGTCTAAGTTGAGGGCTGAGCAGCTATACTGGGTCTGGCTGGGATGGAATAAGTTTATTTCATAGCAGCCATATGGTGCTGTGTTTTGTACTTGTGACTGAAACAGAGTTGATACCACAACCAGAGTTTTGACTACTGCTGCGCAGTCTTTGCAGAGCATTGAGGCTTTATGATTTTTCCCATTCTGCCCCTGCCAGTCGGTAAGCCAGATACGGGCAAGAGGCTGGGATGAACACAAATGGGACAGCTGACCCAAGCTGACCCAATGGACAGTCCATACTGTATAACATCATGCTTAGCAATAAAAACTAAATGCAAAAGAGGGAGGAAGAGGCAGGCAGACATTCCTTTTTCTTCACTTATCAAACATTTTTTATCTTGTCCCAAGGGCTTTCTCACTTTTGGTCTTCCTATTCTCTCCCCAGTTCCACTGGGTGAAATGGGAAGTGAGCAAGTGGCTGTGTGGTACTGAGCTGCCCACCACAACAAGAGGTAAGACTCAAGAAAAAACAAAGCTGGAATTTGTATGGCCAACAGATTTAAAGTAACTACAACTACAGGAAGTCTTTTTTTTTTCTTTCCCTTTTAGTCTGTCTGCTGTGCTCTAACACATGCATGTTACAACACACTTCACATCTATCCAAAGACCTTTTAAAGAAGTCAGAGTTTTTACATGACAATAAAGTCTGCACCAAGTACTAAGGAAAGGCAGGGTGGACCGACACCATGGCACTGCTAAAACAATTCTAATTAGGCAGACCACAGATGCCACAAATTTAAGGAAACACAGTGCATTCAAATGGATCTCTCATTATCAAAATGCACTCTAGGTCAAAGCAGGTCTGCAACAACCAACTCAAGGAAACCAGCCTAAAAGAAAAGACAACCACAAAGCCACTCCATCTCCAAGGAAAGTCATATACAACAGGCCTAACTGGCATGTGTAACCATTCTCACCCTTCAATCTTATGCAATGACTGAAGAAGAAATACTTCATTAAGTAGAAAAGACAGCAGATGAAAGACCCTGAAGTGGAATGCTCATCAGATCCTTTAAAATAAAGATAGGTTTTTAATACTACCTAAACCAGTGACAAAAACATGAAGGAATCTATTAGAGATTCTTCTTCTTGCTTACATAGTCAATCTACAGATAACACCACCAACCATAAAAGTTAAAGAAAGTGTTAAGATTGCTTGAAGAAAAACAAGTAGCTAGGCTATTATTGAAGACAACTGCCTTATATCCTCATTGTAGGCTTCCAGTAGCTAAAGGGGGCCTACAAGAAAGCAGGAGAGGGACTCTTTGTCAGGGAGTGTAGTGATAGGACAAGAAATAATGGCTTTAAACTAAAAAAGGGCAGATTTAAATTAGCTACTCAGAAGAAATTCTTTACTCTGAGGGTGGTGAGGCACCGGAACAGGTTGCTCAGAGAAGTTGTGGATGCCCCTTTCATGGAAGCGGGGGAATTAGATGATCTTTAAGGTCCCTTTAAACCCAAAGCATTCTATGATTCTAAATCATAAAATAAGCAAATATCTCTATGTCAAGGCATCCCAGCTATGGAAGTAATTTACACTCCCAAAACCCATCTTCCCTTCATCAGCATTAGAAAGCTGAAATATGTATTTAGTTATGCATAGAGACTAGAGATCTGGATGTAAGGAAATGGATTTTACTTTCAAACAGCAGGACCATGGGCTGACCTTACTTGTTTGATTCTAACAAACCTTTTGTGGCAGAAACAGTACTTGTCACAGTGACCAGTGACCAATACCCAGTTCTCGTTTATTTCATGGCCCTGGACAGACATCATCTCCTAGAAGTAGAACCTACTTCTACTGGTGCAGAACATCTTTGATTACTGGTGTGTTTCACTAGGGGAATCAACCTGCAGAAGGAATCTAAGAGGAGCACAGTCTTGAGAGGATAATTCAAAGTTCAAAGTTAAAATTCCTCTCAAGCGGGTGATCTGGACTTCAGCACGGTACAGCACTACAGCCACACTATCCCAATGTCTGGAATGTGCTCCAGCTCAGAGCGGATCCTCCCTATCCTGCTGCAGTGACTCCAGAAACAAAAGGGGAAATCTCAAACCTCCTCAAGGAAAACCCCCCTGGCACGCTTTGAATCTAAAAGATTATCATTGTTATTTTTAACACAGGAAGGTATTTCAATCCCTAGCACGGGAGTGAAAATGCTTCCTTGGTGAACTCAACCTGATATTAAACAGAGAGTTATTACAACCTTAAAAAAATATTCTCATTATCAATAGTCTTGCCTGGCCAGCTTGAGAGGGGCTAAAACATGCAGACTGGGCAAGACTATACAGATCTAGAGAAAGTATACCAATTCCTATCTAAAAAGATTCAAAGAATCTAATTTAAACTGCAGCAACAGGATTTCTTAATCCGATAGACAATTACAGACCTGGCAGAAAAATATACAACATGCAAATTAAAAGCAAACAATTATCAAACCAGTCATCTTTATCTTTAATGAGGCTCTGGCAAGAAAGCTGCCGCTACTGAAGCATACCACTTGTAAAATATCTTAATGACTCACAATGAACAAGATAATGTTTAAGAAAATGAATTAAACTTTTGAACAGAATTTAATTCCACTGTGAAAACAAGTGCCTCAGAATTAGTCAATGAAACAATACATTTCATACAAAACTGCAATGTATGATTTCAGCTCAGCCTTAAAATGCACTGAATAAGCCTTTAAGTATCCATGGAGAAACCAATTGTGTTTAAAATTTTAGATTAATTAAAAAAGCAGAACAAAACACTAAGCTTGTTGATTGCTTAGTTCTGTTAATTTGCTGATAATTGACAGAATGAAAAGGAGTCCCTAATCTTTTCTACCAGACACTTGGAGTATTTTAGCATATAAACAACATTAAATAATTGATTATAATGCTTTGCTTTATTTTATAAATGAGGAAGTAATAGGAATGAAGCACTGAAGTGTATGCTGTCTTTGTTCTTTGAATCTATAGAAAAGGGAACCTACGGGTGGATACTATCAATTAAACTGCTGTTTAAATAGCTATGTCCTAAAGACTCAAATTTAAAATCTTTGCCTAAGAATTTATACTACAGTAAACCTGTCTCTTCAGTGAACTTCACCTGCTTTGCTTGCATTGCTTTGCTTTGCTCTCCAAATAATTCCTCCTTGGCCCTTCAGCTTAATTCAAAATTCATACAAGTGCTAAATGCAGTCCCTCTAGTACAAAGCCTGAATATGCACAGAACTAACTTTAATAGGGGTTGGCATATAAGTATCAGACTGTTTTGATTTTCTCTATCATCAAGTTTCTCTATCATCTTTGCATTTTTTTAATTTGTATTTTTTAGGCATAAACACAAAACTGAATTAATGTAGACGGAGGAATGAATGGATTGTGTGTAGACTATAATTAAGACTAACACTGGAACTACTATCTAAGTTAGTTAGTGTAAAGATGAAACCTAGTGATAACCAAAAGGCTTCAGTGTGAGAAGGAAAAGATGTGAATGAGCTATGGAGTAAGAAAGCAACAAGGGAGAGGAGATGGCATTAAATTGAGTACAAAGGAGGAACATGAGAGGATGGAAGTGTGTCAAAGAGGCAGAATGACAGACAAAAAGTGAAGGTGATGGCAATGAGC
This sequence comes from Anser cygnoides, assembly GCF_040182565.1. Lineage (NCBI taxonomy): Eukaryota > Metazoa > Chordata > Aves > Anseriformes > Anatidae > Anser > Anser cygnoides. The sequence goes on from NC_089873.1 coordinate 101,513,360, forward strand.
TACACATATGAAACAAAATTAAATAAAAATACACATCTGGAGCAGCTTTATTTTGAGAAATCAGGAAATGAAATTCTAAAGGGAAGAGTATCTGCGAACAATGGCTCAGAAGGTTGCAGAATCTAAATGCAGGCAGCGGACAGTTAAAACCAGCAGCAAACAAGGTAAGACTAATATCTGACAGTAAATAAGAGCACGGTATTATCTGGACTCAGGAATGGTTGTGTGTCCTGCGTTCCTGTACCTTAGGTACAAAGCAAGCAAAGTACTGACCTTTCAAGATGGTAAAGATACAAGTTCTTACAGATAATTGTAAAAAAACCTTCTTTCTTTACCAGCTATGCAGTAGGAAAAGCATCACAAAAACCACTCCTCTAAGTTATGATGTCGCATAAACTTTTCCATCTTCAGATAAATAAAAATATGGGCCACTTCTACACACTTTGGTCCAAACCACCTCATAAACTCTCTCTAAACTGAAGGAGAACTAATTTCAGTTGGATAGCCATGTAACTTCAACAGAATGGTGCAAACCTTGAATGAATAATCTCTGATTGAAGACAAAGTATATGAGGCACAGTCACAATGCTGCACTCACATAGTTGAGCAGCTTCTGAATTACAGCTGCCTCAGAGCAGGCTTCAGATGACAGCAAAGCATACTTGCATCTGCCTCCAATCCTGTATGCATGCTCACGCTGCTGTCCTTACGTATTTAAAGTTCAAGTATACTAATCCTTATTTAGTTGTCACGCCTGTTTACTTAATATTGAAACACCATCCAAAATACACAGCCTTAATTTCTTTTCCGTATTGCATGCTCTGTTCATAATTTCAAATGATAGGAAACTAGTTAAAACTCAAGAATAGCAGTCCTGCAATCTAAATAATTATCAAATCAAAACAAATGGAAGCCCAAAGATTCCCAATGGGAAACATATTTTTTTGTTCCTCAGAGCAAATCATCTGGTTTATATGAGAAAAGCTGGAGATGATGGTACTAGAGATCATAAAAATTCTCCATATGATCTTGAACCTTGAATTCTAATGATTTAATTTCTTCCTTACTATTTGATGTAGATGTGAACCTCACTCTTCTATAAAGCAGGTTACAGAAATAAGATGTGCTTGTCTAATCTCACTTTGCGTTTGCATTTAATTATATTGTTTTTTTAAAGGCAGAGTTTTCAATCTTCTTAATAACAACATAGCATTTAGCACCATCAGTTCAGAAACGTGAAAAAAAAAAGCTATTGAGATGACTGAATCTAAACAGGAAGTACATGAGTTAATACACATGGGGCGAGAAGCATTCCATGGGAATACTGTAGTATTAAAAGGAAGAACAGAAGACAACAGCTTCTTATGGTGAAATATCCTCATATGCATAGGCACACACGACAATTTGACAAAACAGTAGTAATGTTCAAAAAATGTTCTTAGCCAACTACAGCTGTTTTTATGGCACCAGCACTGTAAGCAATTAAGAGCGAATGAACAGACAAATTGCATCCTTCTTGCACTCATTTGCAAGTTTTAGAGAAATTAGAGCCATATTCTGAACAAAACACCACCTCTATTGCAGTGGAGCAAAGTAATGTTTACAAAATACTACTTGCCCAATTAGCAGCATCAGCAGACATTTAAATTAGATGAACTGGAAGAGGAGGAAGAGGACTGGAGGAAGAGTCAAGAATTATTGTAGAGGGAAGTTATATGTTAGCATCAACGTTAGTCTAAGAACTCAACCAACATATGGATAGAGAATAGATATGGAAGATACGTGAGAACAACCGTTAACAAAGGCTCTTAAAAAAAAACTGTTACAGGATAAGAGAAAATTATTCTCTCAAAAATTGATAATGATTTAAAAGATAGGAAAGTACAAATAAACAATTACTATGAGGGGAAATCAGCAGTGAGGTCATACAGAGATGAATGCTTGGATATATGCTATTCCACATATTAATAAATCATTTGATCTAGTGGGTGGCATCCCTGCCCATGGCAGGGGAGGTAGAACTGATGATCTTTAAGGTCCCTTCCAACCTGAACTATCCTCTGATTCTATAAGTTGGAAATGCTGTACACACTGGATGAGGATACTGAAAGGAATGCTACTGCAAAGAAGCCACCCTATATTGATATTCTAGACTCCATAAGCTGTCTGAAAAATGCAAAATACAATTAAAAAAAGGAACAGTGAACAATCAGAACAAAAAGTTGCTCATCTTCCTCTCAACAGGAAAATTTGAAAACATACAGAGAAAAAAGACAGCAACGTATAGGGAGTAAAAGCACCTGTATGAGAAATGGCTTAGACCAATACTCTCCATATAAGACAGACACACAACTGAGGCTATGTATGGTTCTACAAACTCATGAAAGGCAAGGAACTGATTAATTATGGATGTTTTCTTCAGGTTCTGCTTCAATACCAAAATTTGTCACCTAATACAGTGTGCAGACAGTTCAAAACCAAAAAAAGTTCAGAAGTCCAAAATGCGGAACCAAACTGTGGAACCACTTGTAATGACATATTGTGGGTGCTCTTAAGTTTGTATAAACTCAAAAACAGATCAGACAAAATAATGGAAAAATAAACTAAAGGTTATTAAGTAAAACTTGTTGTCTCTGAGTCCAGAAATAGTAACACCACACAAAATTCTGTAAGCCCGGACAGTACTCTGAGAAATAGCCAGTTACCACATGCTTTTCAAGTTCTTACGTTTTGTCCTAAGCACCTACTGTTTTCAATTTTTGGTGGAAGAGTAATTATCATGTTTGACCTTTCATCCAACCTGAGGAAACTTTTCCCGCATTATCAGAGCACTGTTCTGATTCCAGATTAGGCCAGTAATTCATGACAATTATGTACTTTCTTAAAATTTTGTTTTTCCAAAATTCGTGTTACTGAGCAAACAAAATATACATTCACGGTGCATATGATGTTCAACACTGACTCAGTGTAGCCATCCACTACCGATTTTGCAGAGATCATTGCTACACATGGCTGTCTGAAGGCCAGTTTCATTTACTTTAAAATCAAATAGATTTTCAGTCTGATTGTATTTTTTCTGAAATACAGAGATCAGGCTGAAATTTGCATCATGCAATTAGCTCTCTTCACTAGCTAGTGTGAGCAGTTTCTTTCGCCTTTCATTTGCTGCTATAAAGTCAAGATAAAACTACTATTCACCAAGTATTTTTCATCAAAACAATAAGAAGCCAAGAACCTATTTGTTTATATATGTACGTCATTTCTTTATTGCTTTTATTTATCCTCCACATGGAAGCAGAGGCTGAAGACATACACAGAAAAAGGACATACAGAAGAAGTTGTTTCTACTGTCTATCTCTACCTTACGATTTTTACAATGAGAAGGCACCACCAGTTTTTAACCATATTCCCAAATGGCCATCCCTTTGTGTGATACATGCCTTTGGGTATATCATCTAGTTTCCTCCTAGTCAAAAAGTATTTTGTCTCCCTTATTTTTACATATTTGTTGGTTATTTGACAGCCAAAAATACAGCAAAATGGAAGGCCCGCAAAACCTCATGTTCAGTTATGTGAACTTGAAAAGTTAATGACAAATAATCAGACAACAGCAGACAATAGTGTCAGAGCAGTTCAAGGAGCCCAATAACCAATACAATGGAAGAAGACAAAAATGTCTAATAAACTAATGAATATTTTTCCAGAATAGTACAAAAAAAATCTTTAAAATCTTGTAGCACTACCGAGAAGTATTCCACTTCTTATTTTCTAGATCACAGATTGCACATAGAAATAGCATTATTCTCCTAAGCTATATTGTACTTGCCAGAAATACTGGGACAATAAACTCCTTTGCTTGACTCAGCTTATTCTTGCAACCACCCCACGTCTTTGCAGTCTGACAAATGCATTTTCTCCATGGGTCTTGGTAGCATTGCTACTCCTGCTCTCCAGCACCATAGAGAAATGCACTGACAGTTCTCCATTGCTTAGCAACAAAGAGATCTGAGCAGGGAGCTTCCCACGCTGCTGCAGCAGTAGTTGGCCATGGGCTCTGCCAGGCAGGCAGCAGCAAACTCTCTTTGGTAGCAGGCAGCTAGCTCAAGCGATGTTCTCCTGGGTCTCATGGGCTTATCACTGGTGCTGGTAGTAAAAGGCTGAGATGGGCTCTGCAGTGAGCCAGGCAACAGGATGCATGCAACAAGTGGGTAGAAACCAAGTAATCAACTGGCAAGTTAAAGAAAAAAAATAAGTTCAGCTTACTAACTGTCCCTACTGAATCCTCAAGTTGTTTGCAGTGATGTATCTTGCTTGTTAACCCACATTACGCATCAAAGTTTCATTTTTTTCCAAACATATGAACCAGCAGCACATTATATGTCACTCAATATGCCAGACAAAAAACCCTTATAAAAGAGAGAACATTGTATTTGGTCATATATTAGGAGAGAGATATGGCACTGCATTGCAGCCTTAAGGCTTTACTAGGTAAAACACAGGCAACAATGCAAACGCAAACGCAATGTAAATTCATACACAATTTTCTCTTCCTCCTAGAATCAACATCCCAAAACACAGCTGGCAGATGCTGCAGATTAAATTGACCATTTGCATAGCATGTGAGATAACAGAACAGGAGAAGCATGAAAGCACAATAGAGGCATGGGACAGTTCTAGCATGACAGAATATGAAGTAATAGTTTTATCAAATGTTTGTGCATGGGAACAGGCCTGTCTGTATGCAGGTGTCTACTAATTAAAAATTCCACATAGTTGTCCCTACTGAAAGATCTACTGACACCCTTGAAAATATATTTAGACGTATCTATCTATGTGTGTGTACATTATCAGATCATCTTCATATAATACAGCTCATCTCTAGACAGAAATTGTCCAAGTGCAAAGTTTAGAAATGCACTTCTAGTAGTATGGAGATGATTATAATTTTGCAAGAGTTTATATCACTACTTTATCAAATACTTTATAATAACATGACAAACCGCACATCTTCACTTTATTCTTAGATAAGATTACTCCAAACCCACAAATTGATTTCAGAGCTCTCATTTCAAAAAGCATCAGGTCAGATGACAAACAGTGATTTCTATTTATGCTGATGCCAGTGTTCTGAGTTGCTAAAGATTATGCTCTTTTTTCTTTTCTTTTTTTTTCTCTTTTTTCTCTTTTCTTTTCTTTTTTTCTCTTTTCTCTTTTCTTTTATCTTTTCTTTCTTTCTCTTTTCTTTTCTTTTTCTCTTTTCTCTTTTCTTTTCTTTTCTTTTCTTTTCTTTTCTTTTCTTTTCTTTTCTTTTCTTTTCTTTTCTTTTCTTTTCTTTTCTTTTCTTTTCTTTTCTTTTCTTTTCTTTTCTTTTCTTTTCTTTTCTTTTCTTTTCTTTTCTTTTCTTTTCTTTTCTTTTCTTTTTTTTTTCTTTTCTTTTCCTTCCTATTCAGGTTCATTCAGATTCTCATTCAGTTGCTCAGGTTCTCAAACTGTTTTTTTTTTTAAATAAAGATTGAAGACTGATACAAATCCCGTTAGTATAAACAGCTCAATTTAAATCCTAACAAAGGGACTTCAAAGCTTGTGCAACAGTAATTATTTCATGAGATATTGAACAAAAGGTGCCACAAATACACAATTTAAATCCCTGAATCATATCTGGCCTGAGTAATTTTAACAGTGTTTCCAAAAAATGTTCACCTAAGGGTCACCAAACAAGTGCAGGGTCAAATCACCTTTAAAAAGTTATTGTGATCCCTAAGAATGAACCCAGACAAGATTACACTTCAGCAAGACAATCTGAAAATACTAGCAACTGATGTGGTTTTGGCTAAACCCTGAAAACCTTCCAAAGTAAGCTTAGGGTTTGTCGTACTTGCTCATTATCTACATGCATCATTTCCCACCACTCTTTCAGTCTTTTTTTTTTTAACATCCTTTGTGTTCTAATGAGAACTTGACCCAGATAACATGCAACCCCACCTCTACAATAACACCATGAGACTGTCAGATTATTTCAGCAGCTTAAGCTGCCCAAAATTATTATTTTTTTTTTTAAGGTCAGCTGCAAAAACCATCAGCAGACCTGCAAATCAAAGTTAACTGAAAAGTTATACCTTCTCTCTGCTAGGGCAGAAATAAATGACGAATTATGATTTTTAAAAGCAGGCAGCTTTCACAAATAAGCAGATAATCTGTTTCACCAATACAGAACCTACAAAGGTTCATATCATGTTATCTACCCGTAAATATCTTTAAAAGCCCACCAATTGCCAGTTACACTTTTCAAAAGCAGCACCATACTACTAATGCTTTGACTCCGCTGCTGAAAAGGCACTATTCAAGATTTTGGCTGACTGACTACACAGTTTGATAGGCAACACTTTTAGCAGACTCTACTTTATAGTTTACAGTCATAAGGGTCAGACACCTCAAAAATACTGTCAAGAGATTCTAGTTGCAGGTCACCTAATGTAACCTCAGGAGGCTTTGTTTCAAGAGTCAAACTACTAATTGGGGCAGCCCACAAATGTTCTTGCAGGCATGCTTCAGTGAGGCACTGGGAATATTGCTTTGAAGTTTATCACCTTCTCTTATTTATTTTTTTAATGACTTAGAATTAAGATTTATTACAGCAGTGAAGGCCACCTCATCTCCCCTTTTCTCACTCAATCCTGAACCCTGCTAGACCATGTGATGCTGGGAACACTGAAGTTCATCATGGCATAGGTATCAATACACACTATCTCAGAGGGAAAAAGGAGTCCAACAGGGAAGACTGAGGCCTTATTTACCTTTTATATTGAATCACATTTACCTCATTTGCAAGATTCAATGCAAAAGGATGCTGTGTCAACCAGGGGTACCACCTCCTTGCTTAGACATCCTATGAATTGAGATGGAAGTACAGCAGGCTCCAGTAATGGCAGAAAATAGTTTGGGTCTAATAATCTTTGGGATTAACAATAAAAGCAGCTTTTGCTGAGCTTTTTATTAAAAATAGAATCAGATTTCAAAAAGAGTTCTGTAATGCTTCTATAAAGGCAAATACCACTGGGAATGGTGTCATCATTGGTGATAGAGATTGGTAACGTACTAGCAGTAACAATACAGCCTGGATAGTCCTTGATAGAAGAGCAACCATCTTTTTTTTCCCTTCTCCATCAACCACCCACCAAGTCAACAATATCTGGTGCTATTTTAGATTTGATATATCCTGAGGATATTACAGAAAAGTTTTCCATTGAAATAGCCTTTAACAGAGCAATCATAACATGATTTGGCTAAAAATTAAATGGCACAAAATAGCATCTGGATTTCAAAAGGACCAGAGCTCAGAGAATTGGCTGGGAGAGTTAGCAGGAACAAGAGAATCACAGACCTGAATGTGGGAGAAGTCTACAATTTCTTTCAGACAACAACGTTAAAACTACAAAGAATAAGCATTCCAAAGGTGAATAAAGTAGAAGGTCCTCCATCCTCATTAGGAGATATAGAAGAAGCAAGCAGAGGTGAAATGAAAAAAACTAGAGTAAAACAGTAATTCCAAATAATTCTAAAATATTGCATCAGACACTTTAAAAATGCTTGCCATATAAGGAAAAAAACTCATTTCACATGCTGAAATAAGATCATTTATAGCAAATTAATCAACAGAATTTCATGTTAATTCAACAGCAAAGATTACACGATCATACAAGTGAACACTGAAAATTTTCATAATAACTTCATCAGCTGGATAAAATATACAGAGAGGCCATGATTTAGAGATGACAGACAACTAGGTAAAAAGCAAATTACATCATGGGATGCCTCCAAAGAGATTTTTTTTTTCTGATAGAAATTCAAAGTATTGCCAATTTTCAAATAGCAATGAGAAATTGCCTAAGCATACCGCAAAGTACTCTGAAAACCTAAGAAATGTCTTTGTCACAGCAGAAGCCTGTTGCTCTCTGCTCTTCCCTGCAGTCTCACATTACCTCCTTGCACTATGCTCAACGCTGACTGAATTTTTAGACTCTTCTATTTCACTCTTCAAACTCCCCATCCATTCCAGATGCTTTTTTCTCCTGAGCATGCTAAATTGTTCACCTTCCCCCCCAGATAGCTCCATCTGACCCAATCATCTTCTATATAAAGGAATATAGAGAAGTAAAACAAATAGCACCTTTCACACCATACTGAAGTGTAACAAAACACGTTCCAGTGCATGAACAAAAGCAATCAATGCCAGACTCCAAGTCATTTGTTTGCAGTAAAAGCGAATAGTCCTTGCTGATGGCTGATATACAAACTGAAGTTACTCTCCTATTAATTTAAAAAGGCTTCCATGCACTATAAATTTGTGGGGTTTTTTGTTGTTGTTTTTTTTGTTTGTTTGTTTAAAAGTATTTCAGAAATTTTCACTTTTTAGAAGATCGCACTCCATTGCTGAGAGCAGGGGAAAAAAGTGGAGTGCCTTGTTCTCCCTTCACCTTCCAGTATATGTTTTTTTAAGGTTGAAGTTCACCATACATGTAAATTTGACAAAAAGCAGCTTGAATATAAATAATGTTATAATATAGCTTATTAATTTGGTAAGATATAAGAATGGTTTCAAGATAAAATTATGGGGAATAATAGCAGGGACAGACCCCCCAAAAATCTAAAAATCCTATTTAAATATTAAAAAGCTTTTGAAACAAGTAATTTGACTCATTGGTTGGAATAAGTTTCCTCTGGAAGGTTTTCCTAATCTGTATTTCTATCATCCACAAGAAACAAATATGAGGTTTAAAGCAGGATAAATAAAGTAAATACCAATTATAATGAGAACCAACCTCACACAATGTCATTAGCCAATTACATTATAATAAAAGCCAATAAAAATCTTGATTTAAAGCGAACATAATAAATACTAAAACACTTAAGGTATACACTGCATAATCACACTTTCTGTTGTTGTAAAAAATGGTTAAATGATAAAATTTGTACCTTTCTCAGATCACAGAATCACAGAATCACAGAATCACAGAATCGTCTAGGTTGGAAGAGACCTCCAAGATCATCTAGTCCAACCTCTGCCCTAACACTAACAAGTCCTCCACTAAACCATATCACTAATGGCTACATCTAAACGTCTTTTAAATACCACAGAATAGATGAACACAGTGTGAAGCTCTCAAGAGAAAAAAAAAAAAAGAAAAAAAAAAAAAAAAAACACCACCCTACAGTCTTAGAAGAGCTCCTTTTTGTGCATTTCAGAATAAATGCATGAACTTCATTGATCAGTCATCTTAGGTGTTTTGTATTCTGGACTGGTCCCGGCTTAACCTTGTGGTGGTTTCACACTGATGGTTGAAGGAACTCCACCACACATCTCTCTCACTCCCTCTCCTCAAAGGAAAAGGGGGAGAAAATACAAAGGAAAAGGGCTCGAGAGTTGAGATAAGGACAGGGAGATCACTCACCAATTACTTTCGCAGGCAAAACAGACTTCAGCATATGTGAGAGTAATATAGTTTATTGCCCATTACTAAGAAGCTGGAGCAGTGAAAAACTAAAAGCAAATTAAAAACACACCCCCACACACACTCACACACCCTCCTGTACCTCCTCTGCCTGAGCAGTGCAGGGGAACAGCAAATGGGGGCTGCAGTCAGACCCTAAAACCTCATCTCTGCCACTCCTTCATGGTCACTCTGTGTCCCTGCTCCAGTGTGGGGTCCCTCCCATGGGATGCTGTTCTTCCTCAGCTGATCTTGCATGGGCTTTCCACAGGCTCCAACAGTGGTCTATACCACAGGTGGCAGTTCCTACCAGACCCCCTGCTTCACTATGGGCTCCTCACCACATGCTGCAGTTCTGACCCAGAGTCTGTTTCTGTGGGGGCTCTCCATGGGCCGCAGCCTCCTCCAGGCCACATCCACCTGCTCCACCGGGGGCTCCTCCACGGGCTGCAGCGTGGAGATCTGCTCCGTGTGGGACCCATGGGCTGCAGGGGGACAGCCTGCTCCACCAGGGGCCTCTCCACAGGCTGCAGGGGAACTGCTGCTGCATGCCTGGAGCACCTCCTGCCCTCCTTCTGCACTGACCTTGGGGTCTGCAGGGCTGGTGCTCACTTCTTGCTCTCCCAGCTGCTGTTGCACAGCAGTTTTTTTCCCTTTCTTGAATCTGCTGTCACAGAGGCACGTTCAATGTCACTCATTGGCTCAGCTCTGGCCAGCGGTGGTTGAATTTTGGAGCTGGCTGGAACTGACCCTGATCTAACGAGGCAGCTTCTGGACTCTTCTCACAGAGGCCACCCCTGCAGCCCCCCGCTACCAAAACCTTGCCACGTAAGCCCAATACAAACCTTAATCACTAACTCCAATGTTATGTGTTTTGTTACACCAGAGAATGAACCTAGAGAGCCTCCAGGGCTCAGTCCTCAACAGTCACAACTACTTCTTTTATACTGTCAGTCTTACAAAATTGGAGACAAAAAATAGATTTCTTTCCTGGTATGAGCACCAATAAAATACTTGCAATTTTCCAATCGCAATTCCACTTATTCTGTCTTAAGGCATATATACCAAAAAAAAAGCAGTACTGCTGCAGATTGCTGAGATTTTAAGGAAGAAAGGTCCATCTAGTTATCTATTCTGATCACATATATGCAACGCATACTATTAAATTTTTTTGATCTTTACCTTCTTCATGTTTCATACTGTTCAAAATGCCATTTGTAACACATTCACACTCCATTGCTCAAATATTCTCACTTCATCCTTCCAATTTCTTCAAACCTTTCCCCTACCCTCAAATTTCTATATTTTTCAACTTTTCTTTCTTTCATTCAGGTCTACATAATCAGGATCCACAAGTCACACATCAGGTAACAACATCACTCTTATCTATACTTTTTTTTTTAAGCTACTTAAAAACTCATCTTGTTACAAGCAGCTTTTCAGCATCTTGCATATACTTTCTTGTATCATCCTCCAAGAATTAAACATAAAAATTTAGACAAGAAGAGGTGAGAGTTTTATTTTTAAGACAAATGTACATTCATTGTAACCCCAAATGTCATCACCACACTACCTTATATATATATATGTATATATACACATACACAAATCAACAGTGTGCATAGACACAACTTTGCTTTTGCAACAATAAGAACAGGTTACTCCCAAAAATATAGTTTAGTGAAGTTACTCACTAAACCACCAGTGAAGTAACTGACAATTCTGTGATCCTCATTTATACTAAAACATAATTTACTATAACACTTGGATAGACGTTCAAGGAGAATAGCATGAACAAAAAAATATAAAATGAAAATATAGCCTACCAAATATGTTGGTGGAATGTCCTTTCCTGGCAATTGGTTTGAGCTCATTATGTCCCCATCCATATTGCCTATAATTGTCCCAGGCATGCTTCATCATCTAAGAGAGGAAAAAAATAGGAAAAAAAATAGGATTCAGTTATGTTGTGAAGCTACTTCGTACAAATACAGTATTTTATTCCTTATTTGAGACTTCATCTCTCTCACTCATCCCTGCATACTGATGATTATATTGCTACTATTTCTATTTATTTAAGAAGTCAGATTAGATATCATGAGTAAGTTTTGAAAACAACTTGAATCTATTTGACTTGAGCTAGAGGATGCTCTGCATTAGTTCACTTACTTTTTCTTGGACTTAAATATATACACAGACATTAAGAAATTAATGAAAAATACTGGCTAATACCCAATCTGCTAGCCTGAAGAAAACAAACAAACAAAAATATAGCAATATTTGAAGCATAAAAGGGATTTATTTATACTGGTGCATCAGAGCATGACTAAAAACGTTGCAAAAGGCATAATACATTTTTTTATTAGCAACACCTACTTGACAGAAATATACTGTGGAACAGCCTCTACCATGAGAAATGCCATAAGCTTTGTTCTTTAGAAAGTATAATGAACAAAGCAGTAGAAAATTCACTCACAGCTTAAGGTTCCTGTAATTGTTGTTCCACAAAACACTCTTTTTAATAGAGATTTATACTACATAGTAAACAACTACAAAAAAAGAAAAGTCTTATTGGACCACAAGTATTAGTTGCACACATCAGCTGCTAAGCAGTGCTCTTATGTATTTGCTAGAACTTTCAAAATTCTTTGTTTGCATACAGCTGAAATTCAGCAGCCACCAAATTGCAAAACTGAAAGTACAGAAATGCAGTTTAATCGAATAAGATTAGTTATCTAAACAGATCAAAGCATGTACCAAGGAGGAAATCTGATTCTAAAAGCCACTGCCCCTGACACAAGGAAGTTAGGAACAAACCTTTTCTGAACAAGAGTTCTGAATCAACAGCCATGCAGCTGTATCCACAGTGTTATACATACGTTATTTTTCTATCATGTCTTCAAAATTGATATTAAAATATTGTTAAATTAAACAAAAGCCTCCAAAAAATGTACAGAACTTAAATCACAATACCCATAAGTTTGGGAAATGTTCCCTAAGAGGAGAATATATGCTTATGCAACCTGTAGACCTATACGAACCCTTTAAGAAGCTGATTATATCATGTCAAGTAAATGCCATGATTTACAGGAATGCAGTTTTTCTTATTGTAATTTGAGGGTCACCATGCTCACAGAAAATGTGAAGGGACAAGCAGATGTCAGCTAAGAAGTAAGATGCAGTCATTTGCCCTATTAGCACTAGCTCACATAGAAGCAAGACACCGGATCTTTTCTTACTGAGTTCAGGGCTTAGAGGAAGTCAGCATCCAGTAAACCCAAATCTTTTAAAAACTGTATCCAAGCTGTCTACTGAGATACGCAAATCACGAAGTCCCTGTCTCTCTACAACCATAGAAGAGATCCTTGTCCAACCCACACAGCCATAATTCATTTGAACATAAACTAAGACATGAGGAGGTTGAAGGGAGTCAGCTCATACCCAGACAATAACTTGAAACAGAGCAGAGGTGAACATACAGACATGCTCTTGTGTTAAACTGACATCAACCTAGACACAGATATCCCTCTCAAGATGGCATTGGTCCCACTCCTACTGTGCACCATGCCAAGTCAACTTCTATGGCTGTTCTCAGTTTTCACACGATTAAGATTCTGACACACGATTAGTCAGGTCTGTTTTTTTTTAAAGTGTCATGAACCTGTAACGTAAGAAAAAGAGAACACAAATATTACACTTAAAGAAGAGAGGAGATGTTCATTAGTATTGACAGATTCTTTAGTGTTTACTGAGCACTTACGTAATTGATCAATAAATAGTCACTAGAAAACGCAGTAAAACCCTGATCATAGGTAGCATAGAATAGATAGGTAGTATAGCTCTAACAGTATCCAGAATCAATCTACTCTTTATATACATATCTGTACATATATATGTATATATATGTTTCCTAAAGATCATAGAGTCAAGAACCACAGCTTCATTCATGCTGGAAGAGACCTCGAGATGACCCCAGGCCAACCCCCTGCTCAAAGCAAGATCAGCTATGAAATCAAACTGGAGCTGCTTGAGGCTTTATCCAGTCAGGATGGGACAAGACATTCAAGGTCTTCCTGAACTGTCCTGCTCAAAATTGCAACATGACACTCCTAAAAACATTACATTGGAAAAAAAAAAAAAAAAAGACATGAATTTTTAGAAGGCACTAGAGGATAGAACTAAAGAAGCTAAGCTCTTATCTGAGTTTGGTAACAGATGGATATCTAAACAACAAGGTGATCATGACATGGCAGCTCTAACCAACGTCTTTCCAAAAAAGGGGGAGTTGAGCTTCTGAGACCTTGGAATGTATCAATGAAATATTTCATGATGAAGAATCAAATGACCACTAACGTTTTAGCTCTGTAAAATTTCAGACAAAGCATAGACAAATACCAGTAGAGATCAAAAACTGGCTAAGCCCAAAAGAAAGAGCAATAAATTGTTTCCTCATGGCAGAATGTTAACCATGGAATATTCCACCGTCCCCACTTGCTATGCCTACTGGGGGTCTGAGGAGAAGGTGTAGATTTTGGTAAAGATTTTTTGTTTGCAGATTATTTAGCTCTGAGGAAACTACAGACATCACAAAGGGCTAAAACAGAATCCACCACTACCTAACATGTTTTTATATCCATAAGTTCGTACGATATAATTTCTCCTAAGATAAAATTCAAGAAAGATAGAAATTTTAAAGGAACCAATTTCACCAGATTCATCCATTAATGGAAAAGTAACTTAAGAAAACACTATTGAGACCCAAAACACTGTCAAACACGACACTAAGGCATAGTTGACTGCATCATCCAAGGTTCTGAGAAAGGAAATCATATTTTGTAGAGACTAAGCTACTTTCATAAACATGAACGGGTGTCTTTCCTGTCACCTCTGCCTCTCCCAAACAGGATACAAATCAAATGGTATTATAATTCCCCAAGAATTTTTTTATCATTTTTACATTAGCAAGTCAACTGATCTTTTCCAAATGAATACTGAACGTTATTCAAGCACACAATGTGATGCTCTTGTCTACCACTAAATGAGCAAAGACTTGATTATATCAGGTTAGCAGATAACTGCACATTACATGTAAGGGAGAAGCCCCACAGCTCCTGTACACAATATTAAGTTTTGTGAGGATGATGTACCAAGAGATCTAATAACAACATCGGATTTCTGCTGTTGCCAGAAGTGGTAGCAGGATATACTGTAGATGTAACACCTATATAACTGGAAGCAGTTGTGCAGGCAGAAGCTTGTGAGAAGACAGGACAAGATGTGTCCCGCTGCCAGCTAAAACTTTAACAGAGGATGCCACTTTGGCTCAGGAAGTATAAGTAACATGACCTCCTGATCTGAAAAGCAAGATTATCTCTACAATTATGCCAGAAAGCATTTATGTAATGAAATTTGTAAATACTGAATTATAGTTGCCAGTAGGCAGTTGCAGGCTTTTCCTTAAAAAACTTGTCTTTACAAGGATAGGGAAGTTTCAGACACTGACAGGAACATCAGCACTAATGGTGATAGAAAGAAGGTAAAAATATTTGAGAGGAAAAAAAAAAGAAAGAAACACCCTTTCAAGAAGCCATTACAGCAGAAACTTAAGCTCAACTATGTGAAAGAAAAAAAAAAATCAACTTGTCCAAGGATGCATCAATAATTCCGTCAAATGAGAAGTGGAAATTTCTATAGCTGAAATTTCCACACCAGACAACAGTTTGCCAAAGCAAGCCCTTGGAGTTGATGGCATATAATATGAAGATCTTGTCATGTGGCCACCCAAGAATGAATGTTTTTACTGATGGAATTCTCACTGGTTCTATTAACTCCAGATGACTGATCTTACTTTTGACAGGAAAATGATTCATATGGAATAGGTTCACTGAATACCAGTCTTGAAAATGTTTATCATGGGACGCACCCAAAATACATGTCAGCAAGACAGCGTTGCATGTACAGCTTGAAGATCCTACCAAAAAAATGAATTTGGACTCTGCTACTATAGAGCCAGAATGGTAAGAAGCGGGGTATGTCTCAAATGAAACTGCTTTTGTAGGTACACCATATCTAGATATTTTTACTGACTTTAGAACGCATATGCCTCGTTCATTGGATCTGATCCTCTGCAGTTGCTGAGAAATCAGTATTTTATAACAGCAGAGCAGTAATGTGTCTTAACAAAACCACAGTTTTAACAGTAAAAGGAGGTTACAGTGATGAAAGAGAATTTTGTCAGGAAGTCCCATCACTACAGCAGTGTGTTAAAACAATCTGTATTATGAATTGCTATTTCTAAAAGCCCCTTTCCACTCCCTGAAAAAGGGCAGACACTTAAAATTAGCAAACTAAATCAGAGTCTTAAGAAATTAGCAAATAAAGCCATTTATCAGCAAATTGCAAAGAATGGCTGTGCCTACAAATCTATCTTTTTATTGCCATCCATCAGGAATACGCATAACAGAGACAACAAATAGGCTTTGCTTTCAAAGGAACATATTCTGGTTAAGAGTATGATTTCAAAAGATTATGTAAAACACCTCTAACTTCTGTTTTTAAATTAGCAAAGGACTTGCTAGACAAGCTTATTGCTCAATTGGCAGATTAAAAATTAATAAGCACTTTCCTACTGTCTGTGGAGATTACTTTCTGGAGATTAAATTGAGCAATGATCTTTTCATTGTATAGATAGTCTGATGTTTGAAGAAAATTAGAAAAAATATTATTTTACTCTTGTGGGAGCTACAAATTTCTACCTAAACAGAAATTACTTCTGGCATCAGCCTATACCTCTGTCATGCATATCTGAACAATGCTACTGAAAACATCTGTTTGGAACATGTTCCTAAAACACACAAAGAGGGGTTTTCCTCATTTACTGATAAGCATAGTAACAGATCCATTACTAAATTGAAAACAAAATGTTTATTAAATTAATGCAACATGGGAAACTTGTTTGTTTGCATAGAAGACAAAGTGTAAGACACCTGATGGATCTAAGGGGACAGTACTGCAAATGGTGTGAACCAGAACAGTAGATGTAAATGGCCTAAACTTGGAAAGCTTACAGCAGTGGAATGAGTACTCAAATGTATGTAAGCAATACAAAAACTTTTTTTTTTAACATGACAAATCCATATGTTTGAAATTGTGTCTTCTCATGGTTTCAAGAGAAACCGTCAGAGTAGTTTACTTATCCTGTGTTCAGAAAACTAAAACCTCACAGATCACCTTTGTAACAGGACTTCACAGCAACCACTAGAAAGTAGTTGTTTTCTTCAGTGTTCTAACTCTTGCCTTTTCAGGCAATCCAATCAACTTCACCAGCTTACTCCTGTACTTCTGCCAGTTTTACCATACCCTTTTTTAAAGTGAAAGACTAGAACTACATGAAGCATGCAAGATGCAGAAGCACCTTAGTTCCATACACAAGCAAAAGAACCTTGCCTGTTTTGTTCTCCCTTCCTAAAATAGTGAAGGTTTGCTTTTTGTCTGCTATTACGCACTACAGTGACCTTTGCAAAAAACTACTACAGTCACAAGTTCTCATTCTCGAGTGGTAATATGACAAGGTATTAGGTGATTTTTTGTGTGACGTTCTAATTTCTTTCCCTCCCAGTCTCAATATGCATCATTTTATATTTATCTGAGAAATAAAAGGGGAGTTAAGAATCACTCAGTACCACTAGATTTTTCTGTGATTCTTCAGTCAGGCCTCAGTTTTCTACTCTGAATCTCCATGTCAGCTAAGTTGATCATAACACTACTGTGGTGGTATTACCCTCCTGGGCAGCTGAACTCCACCACTCCCCCTCCTCAAAGGGAACGGGGAAGAAAACATGATGGAAAGGGCTCAAGGGTTGAGATAAGGACAGGGTGCTGACTCAACAATTATCATCACGGGCAAAACAGAGTCATCATAGGGAGATTATTGTAATTTATTGACTATCACTAACAGACTAGAACAGTGAGAAACTAAAAGCAAACTACAAACATCTTCCCCCCCATCCACCCTCTTCTGCATCCCCTCTCCAAGTGGCACGGGGGAACAGGGAATGAAGGCTGCGGTCAGTCCCTAATACTGCACAGCAGTTTTTTTTCCCTTTCTTAAATATGCTATCAGAGAGTCGTAACCAATGTTGGTTATTGGCTCAGCTCCGGCAAGAGGCGGGTCATTTTTGGAGCTGGCTGAAATTGGCTCTTATCACCACTAGGAAGCTTCTGGACCCTTCTCACAGAGGCCATCCCCTGCAGCCTCCATCTACCAAAACCTTAGCACGTAAACTCAATACAACTACTCATCCATTTTCCCCAAATAAATTTATTTGTAATGTTTTATAGCATGGATCTCAAGCACATGACCTCTATGGCCTCCAGCACCATTTATTTTTATGCTCTACTTTCTGCCTTTAACCAGTTTCTCCAGGACAACAGGGAGACACAATCCTCAAGCCCCAGACTGCTTAGCTCAACAGCTGTTAGTAATGAAACTTGACAAATGTTTTATTTGACATACTGTGTTTATAGCTATCAGAATTCCTTTGTTTGTGCATCATGTCATCATAAAAAAAAAAAACACATTGGGAAATCCTTGGTACTTGTGTTCAACGATTTTATTCCCTCTTCTAGTTTCTGTTAATCTGCACAGTTCATTCATCAAGCATAGGAGTCTGTAGTTCTTTGATCTCTCCTTTAATCCTTTTTAAAAATTGCATCTTGTTAGGAACCTTCTAGTTCTCCAATAAGCAGCAAACAAGAATACATGTGTCCTGGTTCCAGTTAGGACAGAGTTAATTTTTCCTCATAGTAGCTGGTAGGGTGCTATGTTTTGGATTAGGATGAGAAGAGCGCTGATAACATGCTGATGTTTTAATTGTTGCAGAGCAGTGCTTACACCAGGCCAAGGACTTTTCAGCTTCTCGCTGTGTCCTGCCAGCGAGCAGGCTGGGGGTGCAGCAGGAGCTGGGAGGGGACAGACCCAGGACAGCTGACCCAAACTGGCCAAAGGGGTATTCCATACCATCTGACGTCATGCTAAACAATATATAGGGGTGGCTGGCCGGGGTGGGGGGCCGGCTGCTTGGGGATAGGCTGGGCATCGGTCAGCGGGTGGTGAGCAATTGCATTGTGCATCACTTGTTTTCTTACACATTATTATTATTAATACTATTATCATTATCACTATTATTATTATTATTGTTATTATTATATATATATATTCCTGTCTTAATAAACTGTCTTTATCTCAACTCACCGGCTTCACTTTCCCGTTTCTCTCCCCCATCCCAGAGAGGGAGGGGGGAGGGTGAGCGAACGGCTGTGTGGTGTTTAGCTGCCAGCCGGGTTAAACCACAACAACATGTCAGCAATGCAAATCATGAATGCAAATCTCAGAGCAAACTAAGTCACAGTTAACTGTTGGAAGTTTCAGGTATTGAAGTATTCTATGTACATGGTCAATGTTTTTGCGGAACATGCCATAAGAGTTGACTCATCAACTACTAGTTTACATTGATATTTTACAATGTTGTTAATACACAATAATTCTGACATGTAATCTCAAAGTATTAACAATCAACTAGATTCTTTATGTTAAAGAACATTGTTACATATTCTACGTTGCTCTGGGAAACACAGAAGAAATCCTGCAAAGATGACTAATAATTAGTAGATTTTTTTTACTGCATTTAAGAAGATGCTTTGGCTTTCCAGTAAGAGTCTCCATAGCTGCAAAATACACATTGTACTTTAGATCCTGTGTATTTTAATATAAAGGCTTCTCCATCCAGCCATAACTCATTATTTTTGCTAGCAAAATCTCCATAGTACAGGAAAAAGCTGCACATAAAATGCAAAATTTAAAAAATCACCAAAAAGTTCAATCAGATTTCATGAAGCTTTTTGACCTAGTAGTTCTGACAATAAGTAGTTTACCTGGGATTTTGCTCGCTTTTGTTTGGCTGATTGTAATAAAAAACAAGGAAATGCTTCATTTTCCTTTATTTTACTTTGCATTTATAAATTTTAAATACTATAATTGTGTTAGTTCATTGTTGAAAGACAGGTTCTTTCATAATGAAAGAAGTCTGAAAGAAGTTACCTTTAAAAATGAATATGTTCTTGAATTTTTAACGTTTCCAATAATTTAAGAGTACTAGAAAATTCTGCAATTGCTACAACTTGATTTGTTTTTTTAAATACCTTCAAACACCCAAACTTGCATTCTTCATTAGTAGCACATTTTAAGTTACCAGCCAAAGCAAACTATCTCAGATATGCAGCTGAAATACTGCACCAGCTACGCACTGAGAAAAAGTTTTATTATCCTCCTCCTGTCTGAGCAGAATGAATACACCAAGTTACAAACATACATAGTCACATACATAAATTAAGTTTTACAACTGTTAAAATGAGGAGTTTTTTGTACAATCACCAGCATGTCAGGATGCAAATCTGTGCAGGGCCATTCCTAACTTGCCTGTACTGGCCAAAGTGCTGATCACACAACTTTCAATCTGATAAAGACATTGAAAATTAGTTTACCAACAGACAATCCTATGTCTTGATGAGAAAGAGTCCATACTTACTTTACGTAGATTTCAATTATTCAGTAAAGATGAATATCATCAAAGAAGTACAGTGAAACTAGCTTAAAGCCAACATAGCTGTTTTCAATATGCTGAATTCCACATGAGGATCCAGAATATTTCAAGAGTGTTGAAACAGAACCACTTACTAAAACGTATGCACACACATGTAGGGAGTGTTACCTTAAATACTAAAAAAAGGTAGGTCATAATATTTATTGCATTTCATTTTTATTATGATCAAAGCCAGAAGCAGTAAGATATAAAATACAGTGCAAAAAACTTAACACAATATATACTAAAAAACCTGATGTCCTAATCAAGTAGAAGTCTGAATAAGTTGACTGAAAGCAAATACACTGTAGTGTCAGCTAAGGAAAGTATGTAAGTTTCAGTAAAGAAACTGCTAAAATATATTTTTAAATGCTGAAAGAAGTCCCACACTCAAAAAAGGAGGCCAATTTGGCTACATCAGAAACACTGCAATTACAGAAAATAAACGAGATTTAGCAATGGAAGTCATATGAACAGTTAGCTATGAAAACAGGAGTTATGCAGCCTGAAAGAAATATTTAATCATGTATACGTCTTTTCTCCTGCACAGCTCTTTTCTCAATAAGCACACAAAACAGAACTCCGGTAATGGATACTTATTCTTTTTAAGATGATTTCTTAAAAGAATAAGGGTTAGGCAATCTTCCTGTCTATACAACTGTCACTCACCACATACATTTACAGTAGCCTTTGAATCCATTGTCTAATTTCAAACTTGATTTCACAGAATTGGAGGAACCAGGTATTTGAGACCTCTACTTTTTGTGAAAAAATAAGAAATCAATGTCTCTGTAAGGAAGATGGACAGTAATGAGTACCCCAGCTGAGAGAAACGCAGTTATAATCCGTTCCTTTATTCATTCAAAGTGACAACATTTAGCATACAGGTATCTCTAAACCAGGCACAAAACACATTGCGATTCATGCAGTCAAATAAGAAGATAAGAGGAAGTTCACAGTAATGTGCGCATGAGAGAGAAGCAGAGGGTGGTATAAGGATATGTAGGTCAGAAAGACATAGGAAACCATTAGTTCTGCTGCTTATAAAGCTGTTACTTCTCAACATTGTTAGCAGCCTCTTGAGCATCACCCAAAGACCATGACGAAAATACATTTTAATCATCTCTCTTCTTGGCACATTCTTATGTTTCCGAAATTGCCTCCGCTACTATGAAATAAATTATTCCCTCTCTAAATAAACAAACACCTCCCTTCTAAATGGTAGCATATTGGAATTCACATTTAAAAAAGACGATATGCTTTAAGTTTTGCTGAAAAACAGATTAAGTTCACTGGCAGAACTCCAGTCAGAGCACTGTTCCTCACTCACACAATGTCATCCAAACTCAGCAATGACTTGTTCTGCAGGTGTCAGATGCTATAAAATTGGCATCCAGGGTGCATAGGGGACAGTTAAAGATGACTTGCAACAACTTTTGATTAAGAGGCTTGCTCAATGTTTTGCCAAAAGGCTATGACAGAAGCAGGAACAAAACCTAGATCTTGCTGTATTGAAAACAACTTGTCAGAAATTAATAAAACATCTCCTTTCAAGTCTGTGTCGTGAAGCTTAATAAGTTTGTGAACAAGGAGCAAGCATGCTACAGAGCCAGAACCTTCATTCACTTCACGAGCGGCTTATTCTGTGAACAACACCCACCCTTTGAGCTGAAAAAGGTTCTATGTACAATTAGTACTGCCTAATTACATGATTGCATATCATAATGAATACAGAACAAGTACAACAAAAGCTTCAGAGAACTCAGACTTTTGCTAGCATACCTTTGAAACCTAGAACACAAAAACTATTTCACTCTATTTACTTAAACTGCACATTTGTTCCATTCTGGTAAAGCTTTCTTCCAGCTGACAGGCTTAGCTAACAGACTTCATAGAACAGCTGCAGTTGGAATAGACCTCTGAAGGTGATCTGGTCTTACTCAAGTAGGGTCACTGAGAGCACATTGCCCAGGACCATGTCCAGACAGCTTTAGAAACCTGTTCAAGGAGGGAGATTCTGTAACCTATCTAGGCAACCTGTGCCAGTGTTCAGACACCCTCACAGTAAAGAAGTACTTCCTGATGTTCAGGGGGAGCCTCCTGTGTTTGTGCTCACTGCCTCTTGTCCTGGCACTGGGTACCACAGGGGAGAAAAAAAAAAAAAGAAAAAGAAAGCCTGTCTCAGCCCCCTCCTTCAGGCATTTATACACATTGATGAGATCTAACACACCCCACCCCTACTCCCCCACTCTCTCTGTCTTCTCTACATTAAAAAGTCACGGCTTTCTCAATTTTCCCTCATATGAGAGGTAGTCCTTAATCATCTTCACAGCCCACCACTGGGCTCTCCCCCAGCATAGTGTCGTTCCCCCCAAGTGCAAGGCTTCACACTTCCCGTTGAACTTCATGAGGTTCTTACCAGCCCATTTCTCCAGCCTCTCCAGGTCCCCTCTAGACGGCAGCACAACCAACCCTCTGGTGTTTCGGCTACTCCCACTTTTGTGTCATCTGTAAACTTAATTCAGGGCACGTTCTGCCTCATCATCCAGACCATTAATGAAGATTTTTTAACAGGACTTGACCCACTACTGACCCCCTGGGGTGCATCAGTAATTAACTGACCTCCAACTAGACCACACCATTGATCACCACGCTCTGGGCCCAAACACTCAGCAGCCAGTTTTCAATCTATGCCATTGTCTGCTCACCGAGCCCATACTTCAACAGCTTCTCTGTGAGAATCTTACTGCGTACAGTAAGATTTCCCCTCATATACTAGTCCAGTCATTCCATTGTAAAAATTTATCTAGCACATCTTCCTGTTCACGCATCTACACTAACTACTCCCAACTATCTGCTTGTCCTTCACAGGCCTGGGAACATTTTCCAGGATTAGTTGCTCCATCACCTTCACAAGAATCAAGGTGAGGCCAACTAGCCTATAGCTTCCTGAGTCTTCTTTTCTGGCCCTTCGTGAAGATAGTAGTGACCTTTGCTATCCTCCAGCCTTTGGGACCTTCTCCTAGATGCCACAATTAATCTAAGATTATTGAGAGGTTTCACAATGACATCAGCCAACTCCCTCATCATTTATGGGTGCAACATGTCTAGGCTCATAGACTTATGTATGGCCAGTTCGCTTAAGTATGTCCTGACCTGACCCTCTTCCACTAAGGTACTTTGTCCTTGCTTCAGTCTTTCTGTGACCTTCCACACCTTGGATTCCTGAAGGCCAGTCTTACTAGTAAAGACAGACAAAGAAGGCATTCAGTACATCATCTCTTTCCACCTCCTGTATAACCAGATCTCCCGTCTCCTTCAGGAAGGGGTCCACATTTTCCCTAGTATTCCATTTGTCATCTATGCACTTAGAGAAGCCCTTCTTGTCACCTTTGTCATCACTTGTCAGATTCAATTCTATGTGGGCATTGGCTTTCCTAACCCATTCTCCGCATCCTCAGACAGTGTCTCTTACTCATTCTGGGTTACTCATCTTTGCTTTTACCTTTTGTGTGCTTTCTTTTTGTGTTTGAGTTTGGCCAGGAGCTCATTGTTTGTACCATGCAGGTCTCCAAGCATTTTTGCTTAACTTCCTGTTTGACAGGAGATATGTTTCTTGAACCAGGAGATAATCCTTGAATATTAACTAGCTTTCTTGGGCTTCTCTTCCCTTTAGAGCTTTATACCATGCAACTCTACCAAGCAGATCCCTGAAGAGATCAAAGTCTACTCTCCTGAAGTCCATCTTGCTTTTTGCCCTGCTCCCCCCCTTCAGAATCCTGAACCCCACTTTCTCATAGTCACTGAAGTCAAGGCTGCCTTCGACCTCCATATCCCCCAACAGTCCCCTTGATGAGTATGAGGTCCAGCAGAACACCTCTCCTCACTGACTCCTCTACCACCTGGGTGAGGAAATTATCATCAATACACGCTAGAAACTACTTAGATTGCTTATGCCCTGCTGCATTGTCCCTCCAGCAGGTCCTGAGGCACCTGAAGAAGAACAAAAAGGAACACCAGACAGTAAGTCAGTTTCAGTAGGGCCCCAACTTAAATCACTCTAAACAAATACATGCTGCACAGGAAATAAGCAAGGAAAACTAGAATTTTTAGCCCAGTCTCAGGGCTATGATACCACAGGCCTCAGTGAGGTGTGGTGGGATGGCTTGCATAATCGGAGTGCTGAGATGGATGGCTACAAGCTCTTTAGGAGAGATGGGAAAGGAAAGAGAGGAAGTGGGGGTACATTAGGAAAGGTCTTGACTGCTTGGAGCTTAGATATGGCAATGAAAGCATTGAGTGTCTCTGAGTAAGAGTCAGGGGAAGGGCAAACAATGTAGATAGTGTGGTTGGAGTATGTTATAGAACACCCAACCAGAATGAAGAAAGACAATATTCTATAAGCAGCTAGGAAAAGTGTCATGATTGCTAGCACTCATTCTCATGGGAGACTCCAACTTCCTAGATGTCTGCTGGAAATGCAGTACAGCAGGGAAGAAACAGACTAAGGCATTTCCTGACTGTGTGGAGGACAACTTCCTCACAGGTAGTGGGGGAGCCAACTAGGGAAGATGCCCCACTTGACCTGTTAGTTAAAAAGGAAGGTCTCATAGGTGATGTAATGGCTGGACGCCATCTCAGGCACAGCAATCAGGAGATGACAGCTCTCCATCCTTGAGGAAGAAAGCAGGGCAGTCAGCAGAACTGCTACTTTGCATTTTTAGAAAGCAGATTTGGGGCTGTTAGGGACCTGGCTAACAGAGTTCCTTGGGAAACAATTCTAAAGGGCAGAGGTGTCCAGGAAGGCTGGATATTATTTAGAAATGGTATCTTGAAGGCACTGGATCAGGCCATCTCTATGTACCAGCAGAGAAGACAACCAGCCTGGTTGAACAGAGAGAGCTTCTTCAGGAACTCAAGAAAAAAGGACAAGATAGTTTATAACCTTTGTAAAAAGGAGAAGGCGTCTCAGGAGAACTATGAAGATGTTGTGAGGTTATGCCATGAGAAAATTTGAAGGGCCATAGCCCAGCTAGAACTTAACTTGGCTACTGCAGTTAAAGACAATAAAAATGTTTTTATAAATACATAAACAACAAAAGGAGGACTAAGGAAAATATACATTAATTATTGGATGGAGGGACAACATAGTGACAAGAGATGAGGAAAAGGCTGAGGTACTTAATGCCTTCTTTGCCTTGGTCTTTATTAGTGGGACTAATTGTTCTCAGGGTTTCCAGCCCACTTTGCTGGAAGACAGAGACAGGGAGCAGAATAAAGCCCTTATTATCCAAGGGGAAACAGTTAGCAACCTACTACACCACTTGAACACACAAAAATATATGGGCGGCCAGATGGAACCCACACAAGAGTACTAAAAGAGCTGGCAGAATTGATGAGCAAGCTACTTTCAATAATTTATCAGAAGTTCTGGCTAACTGGGGAGGTCCCAGTTGACTGGAGGTTAGAAAATTTGACACCCATCTACAAGACAGGCAGGAAGTAGGCTCTGGAGAATTAGAGGCCTGTCAGTCTGACCTCAGTGCCAGGGAAAGTCATGGAGCAGATCATCTCAGCTGCCATCACAGAACATGTACAGGACAACCAGGTGACCATATGCAGTCATCATGGTGTTTATAAAGGTCAGGTCCTGCTTGACTAACCTGATCTCCTTCTATGATAATGTAATAATCTCCTTCTATGTATGCTTGGTGGATGAGGGAAAGGCTGTGCATGTTGCTTACGTGGACTTTAGCAAAACAGTTGTTTCCCACAGCATTCTCCTGTAGAAACTGGCTTCCCACAGCTTGGACAGATGCACTGATAAATGGGTTAAAAAATGACTGGATGGCCAGGCCCAAAGTATAGTTGTGAATGGATTTAAATCTGATTGTCAGCTGGTCACAAGTGGTGTTCCCAATTGCTAAGTATAGGGGCCAGTTTTAACATTTTTATCAACAATCTTGATGAGTGGATTAAGTGCATACTCAGTAAGTTTGTAGGTAACACCAACTTGGGCAGGAGTACTAATCTATTTGAGGGTAGGAAGGCTTTGGCAGAGGGGTCTGGATAGGCTAGATCAGTGGGGCACATCCCATTGTATGGCATTCAGAAATGCTAAATGCTAGGTGCTGCACTTGGATCACAACAACCCAATGCAGCAGTAAAGGCCCAGGGAAGAGCAGCTGGAAAGTTGCCTGGAAGAAATAGACCTGGGAATATGGGCCAACAGCTGGCTGAAAATGAGCCAGCAGTATGACCAGGTGGCCAATAAAGTCAATGGCATCCTGGCTTGTATCAGAAGTAGTGTAGCCAACAGGACTAGGGAAGTAATTGTCCCTCTGCATTGGGTTTACATGGCAAGGTTTTGGTAGCAGGCGGCTGCAGGGGTGGCCCCTCTGAGTCCAGAATCTGACCCTTGATAGATAAGGGCCAGTTTCGGCCAGCTCCAAAACTGACCTACCACTGGCCAGAGCTGAGCCAACAAGTGACATTGAATGTACCTCTATGAGAGCAGATTCAGGAAAGGGAAAAATACTGCTGTGCAACAGCAGCTGGGAGAGCAAAGAGTAAAGAACAGCCCTGCAGACACCAAGGAAAGTGAAGAAGGAGGGCAGAAGGTGCTCCAGGCACTGGAGCAGAAGTCCCCTGCGGCCTGTGGAGAGGCCCCTGGTGGAGCAGGCTGTTCCCCTGCAGCCCATGGGTCCCACATGGAGCAGATCTCCATGCTGCAGCCCTTGGAGGAGCCCCCGGTGGAGCAGGTGGATGTGGCCTGGAGGAGGCTGCGGCCCATGGAGAGCCCCCGCAGGAGCAGGCCCCGGGCTGGAGCTGCAGCCCATGGAGAGGAGCCCACGCAGGAAATACAATATTGTAATACAATACAATACAGACTTGTATGTCCATAAGTTCAAACTTCTCAGAACAACCATTTATAGACTTGATCAAAATAAACATTCCAATGTTTAGAATAAGGTATATAGAGAACAACTTGCACGGGAGTGGTGAAATTATTGGGTTAAATACCCTGTTTTGCCAAACGAGCACTGGCAGTAAAGCAATAGTGTGAAGTTAGTCTGAAATGAAAAACCCGAATCCTGAATAGGGTGCAAAGAGTTAAAAGAAAGAAAATTTTAAAAAGGAAGAAAATTTAAGAAAATTTTCCTTATTTGACTGTGTAAAATTTAACTCTTCAAGGAACCAAAACTCATTAAAAACAGTGCAATATCCATAGTGATTACATTTTAACTGTGGCAAAAATTAATATTCTGAACACTAAAGGACATAATGGAAATTAAGCTTCCTAAATTCCTACTGCTCATGCAATTAGTATCTAATTTAACTTAGAAAGAAGCCAATGACTTCTAAAAGACCAGTTTTATTCTTAATTTCTTTACATTAGCCTCAAAAAAAATCTTAAAATCTTTTGAAAGATTATACAAGCCACATCTACCCTTTTATAAAACTATTATAATCTTTACATTAGTATGAAAAAATAACTACAAAATGTTAGTACTAACCTAAAGTGTAGCAACAAGAATGACTTTCAGACATGTTTATTCTTAATATAGTAATTGCTGTTCTTGTTTTGAAAAACAGCAGTTTTTTTAATCAGTTAAGTATACTACAGAAGTGCCACAAAGCCTGAATAGTAAGCAGGTGGGAAGACCTTTAACTCTCAAAATTGTTACTGTACATCAAAAATAATCAACTCAAAAATGATCCTTATTTAAATAACCAAATTAACAGAATGTTAGAATAATATAGACGAATTATACAATTCTGTGAATTAGTTACAATTAAGAATATAGTGAAACACTAAATATAAACATCAGAACCAAAGAAAAAATTAAAACCAAGAGATGCAGATTGTTTCTGGTTTATTTCATGATCTCAAGAAGCTTCCCTCTCTGTGCTCAGTAAACATCTTATTATATACAGCTTTATAAAACTCTCTTAATAGCATTGCACATCTTCTAATTATATTTACACATGCTTTCTTGAAAAATCAAAATGTTTCTAAAATATTTTAAAGTACTGCAAAACTACTTTTTATACAGTAATCAAAAAAAAAAAGACTTCAGAAAGTTTCTAGTTGTTTAGAAAGAAGTAGATGTAGCAATATTTTTTTCTGTAACAGTGACAGAAACTAGTCTGCCTCCCAGCTGCAAAGAGCCATGTCCATGTTACAAATTGACCCCATCAACTAGCCCATGTCTACATATTCACAACTTGATACTAGGTGAAATAGGCTACATACATTTGTTTTGTGAATTTCAGTAGTCTAAAGCTGTTCTGTGAGAGCAAAGTTCCTCAAATATGCATCAGGACACTTCAAAGTAAACCAAAACAAGAGCCAATTGCCTCCTCAGGACCACCTAGAACTCTGAAGCCTGACGATCAGCCTCCATAAGCACTAAACACTTCCCTAGGCAATTTTTTTCATCTTAATCCAGGCAACCGTACTGTACTGAACATCAGAAATGCTACATATACTAGATGTAGACCTGTGCCTAAGATATTATCTCCCAGAACTTGTTCTTTTTGACTCATCTGTATCTCATCTACAAAGACTATTTATATTAGTCTACAATGTTTATGGAAAACAGGGAGAGAAGGCATCAGCAATGATTGCAGCATATTTCATGATGTAGGATCGCATCAGTGATTCCAGAATCACTGAAGCATTCCGTTATACAACTGATACCCCAAGAGCAGGTTTCAGGCAAAATATTACTCATCTGACACTGTCAATACATGTTTTTACCTCAGCCACATTACATTCACAGCACGCAGCAGATGCCAAAATACAGAAGTAGATAGAGGCCACACACAAATAATACTGCAACAACATTGCATTCATCAGCATTACAATTCATCCATTCTCATTAGCAGGACTTCTAGTGCTGTATTCTACAGTCAGATGCATGAAGCTGTAGAAGAAACAGTCTGCTGCATCAAAGAACTTAAATTATGGAATTCATTGGATAGCCACAGTACCGATAAGACTGACTCAACAAAGGCAATTCTCACAACAAAGATAATGTTTCCATCATACTAGGAGGAGCCTGGACTGTACAAGTCCAGTAGTCATACTGGCGAAGAATGCTCAGCACAAAAGATGTGATATCTTAACTGAAGTACTCACCCAGCTAACAGTTCCACGGAATCTTTGGTCTGTCTATGAGAAGCTACACACATCAGAAAACACAATAGCAGCCATCAACAAATTATTTAATTAAACATCTTGTCAATGTGATTCACACTTTGACAAAGAAAAAAGGAATAAGCCTTTTACAGCACAAGATATATGGCAACTGCAGGTAAGAATCATGAGAGCTATCAGTTAAATCACTCTGGATTCCCCCACCCACAAATTACTACACCTGCAGATTTTAAACAGAAAGAATTGTCCAAACTTCACTACTTATTTTTGTCACCAAGAAAATTACTATTCTATGTTAACTTAGAAGATTTTTGTCTCCTCTCAAATGTATACATTCTGACAAAACAACCTCAGTAATGCATATTATCAATCTTCCCCTTTAATTCTAGGTTTGATCTAAAGGAACTTTACTTTTCTTCAAGCTAGTTCATCATTATTAGCTCTGCTCAGTGCTTTCACATCACTTGGTTAACTCCTTTTTATTCTACCCATTAAATCCATCAGTGGTAAACTCAAAAGGTATTTAAATATAGTAAACTCCAGTTAAAATTAAGAAGAATTGACAACTGCATGACCGTACCATTCACCATTCATTTTCATCCTACAAACAACAGTTGATAAAACAAAATTCTCTGCATAATCTCACAGGATATGATGTCTGAGGGCTCCTCAGTTTTGAAAAGCAGCCTTTTGAAGTCCACAAGTCAGTGCTGTCCTTTGAGAAACAAATCTAACAAAGCAGCATCGAGCAGATCCAATACTATATGCACAACTTCAGTCAAAAGTGTTTCTGCAAAAGTCACCAATGGAATGTGCAGACCTTCACAGGAAGGGTTTGCTACCTGTAGGTTTAAATAGCAATACAGCTCCACAAGCATAAACAGCTTTTCATTAGATGAAATCCATTCTTGCTAAGTAGCGAATATTAATATTCGAAGTAAAATTCTAACTTGGGTGACCTACCCACAGCATGTCACATACTCCAGCTGCTGTACTTCCCTATTACTAGGACAGCTATATGACTGACTTTTTTTTTTTTTTAAAGAGCTTTTCAAATTCAGATGACAACTTAGTAAGTGATTACATGAGTTAAATCTTCAAGTTCTGTGGCCCCAGACATTCTTCAGTAATAGCATTTGTGCTTGTCTACTTCTGGCCTGAACCATTTGTCTGCTAACCTGACTTTGGTGCATAGAACTAATCAGACTTGGGGGGGAGGTCCCATGATGTTTCTATCGGACAAGCTAAAAACACAGATTCAGAAAAATGCCTGGTATTAATAATAAGTTCATATCATCAGGGTTAAAGAGGGCAATGAATCTCACGGGTAGAAAAGATTAGATCACAATCAGCAATTCCCATGGCGTAGACTGCCACAAAACCAAGAGTTTAAGCCAACATCTTACTTTGAATGTTTTACAGGAAAATGAGGCAATCTACTTAAATGAACTCACGGTTTTAGAGTCATTTAAAACTTATTTTGAAAAGCAAATGATAATTTGGTAATTTGCTAATCTTAGCAATAGGTCATTTTTCCCCCCATCTTTTCAACTCAATTTCATAAATATTTACCTTGCAACACTGTATCATACCATATTCTTTCAATGGAACCTGACAAAGTCAGGCTCTGCTTTAAAGATACATTGTTCCTGTTCCACATATTAATGACCAACTACAACACCACCCCCGTTCTACCCCCATACCACCAAGTTCTAGAAAAAAATCATTTTTATTATTTCACTGCATAACAATTTAACACTCCAATATCAGAAAAAAAACATGCAATAAGCTGTCAATATTTATTAATACTTGATTTGTACTTTTGACTTACTATTAATTAAAAAGATTTCTAGTCCTATTTTTCTTAGTTTTTTAATATAACCACTAAATGTCATAAATAACTGCTATCAGATACAAGAATGGGTAGGACCACATCATCATATTTACCTCTTTAATTTTGTTCCTCTTCTCTCGAATATCCGGGTCTGCTGGTTCTCCACTGTTTATCCCTATAAGATTTGGTAAAGGAACAGGGGGCAGTGGCTTGCTGTCTTTCTTTTTCAACTCTTGCACTACTTTGTTCTTTTCTGTCTGAATCTCAGCTTGTATCTCATCACGTGATTTCTTCAATTTCTCCTTAGCCTCTTCCAGAGCCTTTTCATGATCTGCTCGGATCTTATTTCTCAGACGTTCCTCTTCTTCTCTAGAGACACAAATGCTAGTCAGCATCTCATTACTAAAAATACATTGATCATAAACAAACTGCAGCTTCAAAACAGAAGCCACATTCCAAGTTGGTTTACTCTAAATAATTCTAATGATTCAGACAAGTTTATTGCGTAGAAATGTGCATTAGCATATTTCAATTTTGCCTTGAAGCTCAAAAGATGCACACATCAGTGACAGTATTTTAGAAAAATGTATCATAAGGTATTCTGGATTATACCTCAGCACCTTTGCTTATCTACTCAAGACTTTAGAAAGGAAAAGCCCTACATCCTGTACTTCAACTACAGGATGTATGCACAGGCATATCTAACAATCAGTCTTAATATAATCAAAAGGGCTCTTCCTCACCTTCTGCACAATAATACATCATATGCAACTTGTCAAGATCTGGAGTAATAACTACAAAAAATTGCAGTAAGGCCCTTATTAACAATGAGATCGCAGCAAGAGCTGTAAACCCCATCACGTTGTGTTTTGCCTTGAATTCAGTACTTATTGTTCTGATCAGTATCATCTATAAATCTCACAAGCTAAAGGCAGAGTTAATTATAAAGCAATTTAAGAACATAAGGGTTTTTAATAAAGCATGACTTTGAAACTCACTGTTGCCAAAAGCAACAATATCTTGGTTCTAAGCACAATCTTCCACCATGATCTTTAATGAT
This sequence comes from Anser cygnoides, assembly GCF_040182565.1. Taxonomy (NCBI): domain Eukaryota; kingdom Metazoa; phylum Chordata; class Aves; order Anseriformes; family Anatidae; genus Anser; species Anser cygnoides. The sequence continues at coordinate 101,545,545 of NC_089873.1, forward strand.
CAGTAAAAGATGAGATTCACACACAAAACAAGGAGTGCTGTCTTAAAGCCTGTGTTAAAAAAGAGGTTATTCTAACAAATGAAAAATATCCTGAAATACTTAAAGGCATCAGGAAAACACACATCAGGACCCTCAACATAACAAAACCTTTTTATTTTTCTTTATAGAGTTGTTCAATGACCAATATAAGCCAAAATAGTTGCAGAGATTAAAAACAATACACTCCCTACCCTCTGCCTCCCTGGACAAAAAAAATACTCTTTTGCCGAAAAACATTAAGTGGATAATGGAAAGAAGAGAAGGCATGCAACAAGCCACATAAGAGATACCAAGCTTGGCCTAACCACTTTTAGTGGGAGCTGAGTCACTTGACACAAATAACATTTTTTTCCAGTGTATTGAAGCAGTACTAATGCAAATGAACAATCGCTCTCTGATACATGACAATCAAAAGCCAATCCAAAATTTACAGAAAACAAAACCATGGGATTAACTGTTAACCATACACTAACCAAAAAAAAAAAAAATACATGTTTAAACTGGGCTACTTTTCCTATAAGTTTATTAAAAATATTTGACATCTATGATAAACTGGTAACATTTCAGAGATTCAACCGAACTAAGTAACAGATTGGGGTGCTGCACTGGAATATTTAGATTGCAATATTTAGGAATATGGACAGACCTTACTGAGCTTTCCAAGTAGAGCAGAACTGTTTTTATTAACCTCATAGATCATGTCATGACTATTACACAGCACTGTTTCACCTTTCCAAAATAGGTCGAAGAACAAAGGCAATATGAGTAATTTGCATGAAGTTATGTTTTATATGTTTTAGAAGAAAGACATTCTGCTTTCTTTACAGTGTCTACTGCACTTTTAATAATGGCTACTGGGATGCTTCAAGTATTAATAGGGGCTTTGAGACACAAGCAGGAAGGATTAAAAATATCAAGCAGCCATATCTCAAAGATGAGGAAAATAAAAACATTGGATAAAAACACTTGCACTCTGGATATAAAAATATTGCCAGATGGTTTACAGAATTGATCTAAACTGGGGCAGAGAGAAAAGAAGCCCACAAATGAAAAAAAAAAAAAAGTATTTTAACAGCACCTAAAAGAGAATAGTCTAAGGATATGCTTTTCCTGAGCAGATGTGACAACCTAAACTTGAACTACTGCCCTAGGATAAGGCGGAGCATAGTAAGCATATTCACACACATCTTAAAAAGCTCTTCTTCCATCTACTTTCTTATTAAAAATACCTCATGAACATGCTCTCTATACTGTATGCCAATACTCGGATTTCCAAGAGAAAGCACAAAAGGTATCCATCAGAAATAACTCCTAAGAACAGCTGTTATACAGAATAGAATATTACAGGCCATGTATCAGTTGAGGAATGGAAGAAATTCAAAATGTCTTCTCTAACAAAATTAAAAGGTAGAAACTTCTTCGGAGTAGAGGGAATACGGAAAGGACACTCAAGCAGATTAGAATGGGGAGAGGCTCATAACAACCCTGCTGTAGAACCTCTCAAATTGACCAGATAAGTTGCTGTAAAATAGATAAAACCAAATGGAAAGAAAAAAAAAATCACCAACTTGTCCTGATACTTTAAATGCATCATTCTAGAAATAGAAGTCTTAATGTATTAAAGTGATAGTCTACATTTCAGCACAGAAAAGAAATGTAAGATAAGGACTGCTATGTTTTGAGATGCATTAGTTAATGAAAGTTTATTTTTAAAGTAATGTACAAAACAGAAATCAGAATTAATGCAGATATAAAGCACACTGTAACATTAATGAAGCGTTAATGCACTAACTAGCATTTTCTAATTTTAAACTACTAATTGTCTTAATCTTAAAAAACTGCTTTTGAAAACCAACTAAAAATATTAAAAGTGGACTCCCTAAATTTTTTAAAAACCAATTGAATACAATTTCAGTTACTGTCTGTAGTGGGTTTACGTGGCAAGGTTTTGGTAGCAGGGGGCCATAGGCATGGCTTCTGTGAGAAGAATCTAGAAGCTGCCCCATGTTTGGTAAGGGCCCCACTGCTGACCAGAGCTGAGCCAATAAGTGGTGTTGTTTTGCGCCTCTGTGAGAGCATATTTAAGACAGGGAAAAAAAACAGCACAGCAGCTGGGAGAGTGAGAGGAGTGAGGAACAGCTTTGCAGGCACCAAGGCCAGTGAAGGAGGAGGGGGAGAGGTGCTCCAGGCGTCGGAGCAGAAGTCCCCTCCGGCCTGTGGTGAGTACCATGGTGAAGCAGGCTGTCCCCCTGCAGCCCATGGAGTACCGCGGTGGAGCAGGGTTCCACGCTGCAGCCCGTGGAGGAGACCACGGTGGAGCAGGTGGACCTGCACCGACGGAGACTGCGGCCTGTGGAAGACCCCTGCTGGAGCAGATTCTGGGCTGGACCAGTAGCCCATGGAGAGGAGACCACGCAGGAGCAGGTGACCTGGCAGGAGCTGCTGCCCGTGGGGGATCCGGGTTGGAGCAGTTCGCTCCTGAGGGATGGACCCCGTGGCACGGACCCATATCTGGAGCAGTTCTTGAAGAGCTGCTGCCTGTGGGCAGCCCACGCTGGATCAGTTCAGCAAGGACTGCATCCCGTGGGAGGGACCCCACAGCACAGGGGACAAGAGTGACCAAGAAGGAGCGGCGGCGAAGAAGCGCTATAGACTGACCATAACCCCCATTCCCCCGTTCCCCTGCGCCACTCAGGGGGAGGAGGTGGAAGAGGGTGAATGGGGGGGGAGGTGCTTTTGGTTTCTTTCCTTTGTTTCTCACTTCTCTAGCTTGTTAGTAATAGTAAGATTTATTACCGATCTCCCTACGCAGAGTCTGTTTTGCCCATCACGATAATTACTGTGCGATCTCCTTGTCCTTATCTCAACCCTCGAGCCCTTTTCATCATATTTTCTCCCCATTCCTCTTTGAGGCGGGGGAGTGAGAGAGCGGTTGTGGTGGAGCTCGGCCGCCCACCCGAGTAAAACCACCACATTGTCTCACAAACTTTATTTGACAATTAATATCCTTATGGACTATAAAAATGTTTGGGCTAAATATTTATATCATTTAGCACAATACTAACAAAGCAATCCCCACAGATCAATCCATTTTGTGTAAGGTACATGACAGATAATCCTTCATCAGAGAACTGTAAGTCAAAGTGCAGTAAATTGGGCTTCTCGTTCAAGAAATGCACAGTTCAACCCCCCAGTGCACTAGCCCTGACTGTTATCACATAAATACACAGTATATTTTTAAGTTAAAATGTATATACATCTCAGCTGCACTCTTTAACTCAGCACACAAGAGCTCAAGGATTTTAAGGCACATTTTGTTCTCAGTTTGACAAAATCTGATGTCCCTTGATAACACATTCTGTCAACAAAAAGCTTTATTATACAGACTGTTGTATTAGCACTTTGTGCTTAAGTGCTATTAGGGTTGCAGTTAAAAATTACAGTAGCACTATTACCTTTATATATTTCATCATGAGAAATATAACTGAATGCTTTAAGATGCATTGACTGAAAGGCTTTTAAACAATTTCTTCAGCCACTTTTCATAGTATCATCCATGTCACATTCATGTTTCTCCTAAACAATGAAAAATGAAGCACTGAGCTCCTCTTTATGACCATCAAATCCAATCTCATTAATACAGTTGAATAGTAGCAGTCCTTCACTACCTCAGTTGAAGAGCGAAGAAACAAATTTCACAGTTGCTAAACACTACTATAAAAAAAACATAGAAGTAATACTATTTAAGTTAACTTTTACATCTTCCATGACCCATTCGTGGCAGAGCAGAATCTTCTTGTACTCCTGTAAAAGTTGCTTATATTCTAACGTGGTAGCAATGTACTTGTTTCAATAACAGATACAGCTGAAAATTTGCATTGATTGAAAAACTTGAAACCATAGGTCTGTAGTCTGGAAAGCTTTTCTGAAGCTAGCAGAAGGTGGCTTTGTGGAAGACGCAGCTAGACAGAATGAGGTAGCCAGAACTAGAGATCATTTCTCACAATCACATTTTCACTAAGAAAGAGTATTCTGTACAGAAACCAAAGACATGGCTTATGGAGAATGAGAAATAGGAAGCATTATTGAAGTATTTTGATTCTTAAATGTTCAGTGTGGGGTTAGTGTATTTTGAAAGTACGTTTCTTGTTGTCAAACTCAGTTTCTGGAGGCAAATGATAGCCTTTACCTTTTGACTAGATCTACTAATGGTTTTGCTAGTAAACACTGAAATCAGGTTTTTCCGTGAGGTTCATCCTTTGAAAAAAAGGAATTTTTAGAACATGATAATTATGCCTTTCAGGCCTTCATAAAAAGATGTTCATGGTACACCAACATGAACCCAGTTTGCAGAGGATGTTTTACAATAAATGTGCTTTATCTGTATATATAAATTTTTTGGTAAAGCCTGTGATTAATATGCATATACCCAAATACAATCCCCACAAAAAGATGTGAAAAAAATTAACTATGTTTGAGTAGCTATAGAGTGTGTGACTCACTAAAGTGTGCCACTGCAGTAACATGCTTTGTGCACTATCACAACTTTGTGCTACCAAAATCGAGCACCATGAAGATTCTACCTATGTCCTTCCCTCTAATTTTCAGTCCCAGGACAAGTAACTGGTGTTGAATCATTCTACCATCCTCATTTATTTCCAGATTCAAGGCGTATGAAAGCCATAATTCAGAAAAGTTTTGAACTCACGTCTAAACTACTAGTGAACTACTATATACATTTATATAGTAGTTTTGATTTCTACAGCACTATAACACAATAAGATTCATTAAGGAGGTCTGAATGACAGTCTACTTTCCTTCACCCACTCAGCAGTATATTTAAGTGTTTGAAGAAAATATTCAAACTCAATAAAGATGAAAAATTCTAGCATTAACTGTATGATCAGCCAAAAGTCTTCCAGGAAGTGACATTTTGAAACAAACATATGAAAACAGTAAGATGAAGAGAAAGGTCAACAGTTATTTGAGGGAGTTTACAGGAGAAAGTACAAGAGCTTCTTCTGCAGACAGATATTCACTGTGCAATTACCAATGATGGACAGCCTGAGCTGCAAGAAATGTCATATTGTATGTTCCAGCTGAAGATGTATTTTACCAAATATATTGAAGTATATGACCTTACTGAAAGAAAAATCACACTCCTAAAAAGTCACATCACTTTTCTTGAGTTCTTAGGCATCATGACATAAGTGAAAATACATAATGAAGTTGTGAAAAGATTTGAAATGTGTCATCCACTGAGACTCCCCACTGCCTCCCACTCCCCACCAAACAGCACCCACATGCCAACAAGCTCCTCATCCAGCATAAGAAAGAGTCAGCAACAGTTCAACGAGTGTAGATATCATTATATCCAAGAAATCACAGAGATAAAGAAGAGAGACCTCAAAGGACCAAACTAAGAACATATTCACAGCTTAATAAAGATTGGAAACCATCCCAGCACAAACACATATCAGAATGTGTCAAAAATGGTTTCCCTACCCAACTATCCCCTTGCCCCAGGCAACACTAGCAAAATCTTACAACACACACCATTTTGAGTAAATCTTCAAAAACCTTATCTAAAGCAAAGCTGCTGCTTCCTTTAGTCACCCCAACAGCTTGTTCTAAAAATCTTGAGACAAAATAGAGAGGTCTACATACCATGAACATACACTGGTAGCATCTTTAAAACAAGCGATATTAAAAGGATCATCAAGTAGACTATTTTTGCCAGCAAGGAACATTAATAGACCCAATAATTACAATCTGAAACTAGACAAGTGCATGCCAGAAACAGGTGCAAGTTTCTTAAACAATCACTGTAATTAACTATTGCAGTTGCTTATGCAAGAATATTGTACACAGTCTCCACAAGCAGACAAAACGTCATTCAGAAGAGACCACAAATTGTAAGGCTTGATAATAGAATCACTAGGTGAACCTTTATGTGCTACAAATATGCATGAGGTAGTGACCTTTCTGAACTTAAGAGCAGCCACTAAAGCTTCACTTGCCAGGATGACTTTTAATGTAAGTCTCTCCTACCTGCTGTGAGAGAACAACCTTTTGAATAACTGATCTGGAGGGAAAAAAAAAAAGCTTTCAAGCTTGTTCATTCAAGATTTAAAAAGAAAAAAATAATAAAATAAAGACAAGTAAAGAAAACTGGCCACCAGCAACTACTCTCCCACACTAAAAAGCATAGCATAGGGTTACCAAAGCAAGACAGCAACCAGTTTGTTACTGTTTGGATTCTCAGCAGATGGGTAGACAAGAAAAAAAAAATTGAGTCAATGACTCAAAAAACATTTCACACATTAAGTATTAAAGTTGCTTTTCCTTCCAACATACACCATTTTATAACATACACACACATTACAAGCCCATCATGTTTTCCTAGTATATGGAGAATACACTTTCATGCCATGCAAGGACATAGGTTAATTTTCTGGGCGATGAGAGGCAGCAGATAATAACTAAAGGTGCACATTTTTTGAGTGGTTCCTTTTGAACAAAGGTGACAGTAGAACTTATTTCTAGCAGACAGTTACATTGGCATATGACACAAGTACCACCTGTCAAACACAAACAAGAGTTTCCTTATTCAAGCCCTTTTATCCCTCTCCCTCTAGTTTCAGAAATTTTTGTCTTGCCATTGCACTTCCTCTTGATCTTTATGTTCCTGTTTCCCTGTTACATATTGTTGATACCAAGTTATCCTCTGCTAGCTCGCTTCCTTGGTGTTCTTCAAGGACAGCTGCCATTCCAAACACCAGTCTTCCTCACCTTCATCAGTCAGGTTCTTTGGACTGTGCTAAGGAGAGGAGAGAATTAACTGACACAGGTGCCCCCCTTTAATACTAAATAACCCCTCTTAAACTGCATATAGGCTTCCTGCAACACACTTCTTTCCACTTGTGAACAATAGACAACACAATAAAATAGTTCAGTTAGAAGGAACCTACAAAGATCACTTATTTCAACTGCCTGAACGCATCAAGGCTAACCAAAAGGTAAGGCATATTATTAAGGGCATTAACCAAATGCCTCTTGAACACTGACAGTCACGGGGCATGCAAGGTCACGACCTTGCTCAGAAGCCTGTTTCAGGGTTTGACCACCCTCACGGTCAACAAATTTTTCCTGATACCCAGCCCGAACCTCCCCAGCACAGCTTTGTGCCCTTCCCTTGTGTTCTACTGTTAGTTAACAGGGAGAAGAAACTGGCACCTCCTGGTGATGATGTGTCTGATTTCTTATTTTTTATTTTTTTTTTTTTATCTTAGGCCAAGAACCTGGGCCTTCAGACACCTTCAGCACAGCTCTCGAATTCCTCTCTGTGATGGAAGCTCACAGATTCTGTTCCAATCTGTTCTCTCTTCTAAAGCAAAAACCTCAGTCTCCAACATTTCTTTGCAGATAGCTGGGTGTCACCTTCAAGTCCAATGAACTGTAACTTTTAATCTTCCTCCCACATCTTCTGTTCAACAGTGCAAATTTCTCCATTACCTAGATTGCCTGTGTCTGGGCATTTTTTTTATTTTTTCCAGAACTTGACGACACCTAAATTTTTCTACCTTGTTCCCACATATTTTAAATGTGGTCTCTCTTAACCCATATGTTTAGGGAACCCTCACAGCTTGTTCTGTTCATTCGACAATTCTGTCAGGAAGACATTTATCAGCTACTTACATCCTTATGCTGCCTTGCTGCATTTTCTTTCTGCAAAACTTGTTACCCATTATATATATTTTTTTTGGCACAATGACTAGAAAACAGCCACTTTTTGAAGTCCAATGTTAAATTCACTAATTCTTATGGCTGATCAGTAAAGGCCATTGCTTGTTGTAACTTCTGTATCTAGCTGTACACAATTGTTTTCCTTTATCTTGTGATTGAGATAGGGCCCTTTGAAGCAGCTCTGGAACAATAATATTTAGAGAGAATTTCAAAAATACAGATTGAACGGGCACTCAGAGAACTTGCCAAAGGGGCTGGACAGCTGAAGCACATCCCTTATGCATGAAGAGCAAGCCCACTGCAAAACTAAAAGCAAAAAAATTCCTTAGTATTGATAGATATGCTAAATTCAAGTTAATGCTTTTCTTGGCACCTGAAAGCACTGTCATAGCCTGCAGAGTCAGCTTAATTTTTACTTGGTGAAGAAAGGCAGAGGTTTTCTGCAAACACTCTCCAACAGTTGCATTCATAATAGTAGCTAGACATTTGTCAGTGCTAAAAAGGGTCACTAGAGACCATGTAAGCATTTTATGCTTACCATGATTACAAAACTAGGATATTTCATGTATCAACTCATACAGATTTTTCAGATGAATCAAATCAACTACTTCAGGAAGATATATGATTCAACAGCAGTTAACAAAAAAATTAATTAGTGAATAAATATAAATTACGCAGTGCTTTACACACATTTTCAATACTGTATAAGCAAGCTTACTGTTTTGTGTGTAGTGTGTTAGTGTGACTTGTCAAAACACTTAGAAAATGCAGTCGATATGTGAAGTTCAACAATGTAGAGTTTTCAAATCACTACATCTCTATCAAAATGCTTCCTTAGATCTTTTTCATTTATATGATGTAAAAATGCATACAATTAGATCTGCCTCAAGGCACTAACAATCAAAAATAGGCATTATATCAGAATTTAGGTTGATTAAAGAAAATTCGTTTAATGGCTGCAGCTGGTTACTTTTGTGCAGAATATTAAGCCTCTATAGAGCAAGGTCTCAAACCTGATCGTCAAATCACTTACAATACTGTTATGAAGAAAAAAGCTATTTTTAGGAATTGATCTTATTTCCAAAAAAAAGGATACTAAAAGCTTATGAAATTTCAGAATTTTTTATGTTTTATCAAGAAACCTGAATCAGAGGAATGTTACCACCTGCCAAATGTAAAAGGATTCTAAACACCTTCTCGGCATAATATTGACTGGAGCATTTTATCTTCATTTCCAATGTGTAACCCCGTGAAACATTCTTTTTTCCCCCCCCTTAAAGTAATAAAGATGGAAGAACTTCGGAAGAAGCTTGAGTGAAAATAGTATCTAGACTACAGGAATGATAAACAGAAAATGAAATAGGTATAGGACAAGAGCATTGGGTAGGATAAAAAGAAGTGAGCAAGATAGTAAGAACAAATATCTGGAAAAGTAGAGTTCATTTTGATGCAAGATTTTAACAGCACCAAAAATCTTGTAGGATACTTTTAAATTGCAGAAGCCTGTTACACTTAATGATGTCAAACTACAATTTTCCACTCTAAACCTCTCTATCTAGCTGGAAACTGTTGCTGTTTTAGATATGTATATAGTGATGTATCGGAGCATTTAGACTCTATACTAATCGCACTCAAGTCCTAAACAGTACTTGCAAACATCTTGTATGCAATATTCATTCCTGATTTACAAGACTTACCGTTTGATCATGACAGAATGACACATAGCTGGTCTTGAGATACTGAGAAAACAATTACACAGAACTGGGTTCTCATACAACAGCAGTGCATCATCTGCTAAGCACATTTACATATAGGATAAACAAAGCAGTCCCACTGCTGTCAATAGCACAAATCAGATACTGAAACATATGCTCAAAAAGAGAGAAAGAACCAGGGCACTTCCATTACACAGCATCAAGTTCTTAAGTATTATTTTATGTCCAGCCTTCTACTAGTGTCAAAACCAAGTTTCTTATAAGAAAAAAAGGCATAACCCCAACTACACAAACCAGGAAGGAAAATAAAAATGGAGCATTCTATATCACAGAATTTGCTGCAAATTCTGAAGCACTACTGCATTTTCCATACAGTATGAAGTTTTACCTTTTTCAGAGGTAAACTTACTATGCTATTTACTAAACATGTTTATTTTTCTTTATGCTATACAAAATTAAATATATACTCACTTTTTACAACAATTAAAACAAACCTGCTTTGATGGTAACATTTTTCCTAGCAAAACCACAATCCTATTTAAGCTGCCCAACATCCAATTAAACAGAATCCCAAAGATAGCCAGACTTAGATGGCTAATTTTAGATTACCTAAATGTATATATATTCAAACACCTGAAAAATCAAGACACTACAAAATTACAGGTTCCCTCTACACCTTAATTCTCACCCTTTCGAACACACGTAGAGCAACTAGCACTTCCTACACTACTTAATATTTTAACTTTCCCTGGAGTGAAAAGTTGTGAGGTTTTTGTCTTTTTTTTTTTTAAATGCAATTTTTACATAACTTTTTTACCTACAGAAAATGAATCATGGGTCCCTTTTAGCATAGCACCAGCAACTGTTTCAGTATATGCTGTGAGAGCTCCCACTACATCTTCAGCACTACTGTACCAACTTGCTACTCCTTTGCTCTCCGTACTAGCTACATTGTCTGACAGTTATACCAAAATGGGGCAGGTTCATAATCCAGCTCTGTACAGGAATTTTGGAAGGAGATGGAATCAGAAACAAGAATAAAGCAACAACAAAAGAACTCTAATCATATATGTGCATTACAGACAACTCTCCCTTCTTTCCTGATCTTCTTCCTGATCCTAGAGTTTCAAATTCCACCCCTTTTGTACATTATACTCCCAGAGAAGGAAACAGTTCCTGGAGGCATGCACAAAATCTTTAGGAATCATTGAAAGGACCCACACAGTCTCCAGAAATTGAAAAAGTCCTAAGGCAGGAGTCTTATCCAGCTGAGAAATTCTCTGTCCTGAATACTCACATTGTGAAGTCAAAAAGGAATTTCTTAGCACATCTATTGATTATAGTATGTTTGTGTTCAGGTAGTTTAGCTCAATTAACAGATATATTAACACTGTGATATTAGCTTGACTAACATGCTACCAAGAGTTTCCTAACATTTCACTTTATACAGAAACAGCAACATATAAAAGAAAATTTAAGCGAAAGAGAAACAGGATTTCACCTGTTTACCTTTACAAGACATAGCTTGAAAACACTCTTCCAGCAGAGATCAAAGGCTTGCTGAAACCAGTATGTAAGAACATCACAGAGAAATCTGCATTAATACCTTGCAGTAAGAAGTGCTAAATATAAACATATTAAATACTTAATATACCAGGACAGCCTCACTCTCCGTATGTGCTAGGACACTGACAACTCAAGAACAGACTGAAAGTTTTAATTTAAAATACTAAGTTGATAACAATAAGAAAAAAATAAAACACTGAGCAGTAACATGTTGCTGACTTTTGAAAGCATAAAGTAACTGAGTTTTGGACACTAGAAAAGAAAAACATGGTGCCATTAAGACACTTGTTGTATATAATTAAGTACATATGTATATATTTAAGAGAAAACTAAGAAGCAGCAATCACTAAAAGGTATGATAATCATTTTAGCATCCCAGTAATTCACAACTGTAATGTTGGAGCTTTACATCCATTACAGACCCTATCATTTGAGCTATAGAAGATGACAACCTCCTGCTATCAGTCACTATGTAGGTCAACAGCAGAGGAAGAGAAACATACCTTAACAGGGTTTCACATGTATCAGCTTGCAGCAGGAGGCAAAAAAACAAGGCTCAGGGTACAGTTTCACATGATATTTAAGCTGATTAATGCCTAGCTATTGCCAAGTACAAGGTCCCACTCAGCACTGCACCAGCTCTGGCACTTGTCAGTGGCTAGTGAACTGACTAAGGGTCTTAACATAAAAGACTACCTAGGGGCTTGGTAGCGTTGCCCTGAACATTTGTTCACTCTGAGTTTTTCTGCATGGGTTTAGCTCCCTGAGTTAGCTATGGTAGGGTCAGATGACAGCCAAAGGATAACGTGAGGAAAGAAGCAGGAGCAATATTCTGTCTATGGATGAGTCCACACTGCCTTCCCATAACAGGGTCTGCCACAAAAGTGCACATTGTAGCTACAGGGTGACTTATACCAAAAAACATACTAATTGTAGAGCTCTGAGGTACACAGACAGTGCCAACAGTAATAAGGGAGGGGTCTACTGGAAACTGGCAACTACTAGATATATGCACCATAGTAATATGTATTATTATATTAAAATAATGGTAGAAGAATAAATCAACTGACTGGACAACCAACACAACACCCAGACCAGAGATCACCAATGTAAGCACAAGCCCTGGCAGGTTAAGTCTTGTGATGCTCTTCCAACAGCTCCACCAACCCAACTTCCGGTCAGGGAGAAGGGGGTCTTACCTTCATTGCATGCCCACGGCAGAGAAGCTGCATGCATGAGCAGTAGGAAAACATCCCTGGATTAAGAGAATTTGCTCACCACCAGCATGGGTACCCTCTTCCAATGGCGCACAGGAGCACAACTTCTCTGGCGATGCTACACTGACTCGCTGATTGCCAGAAAAGTAGACATTTTTTAGCACCAAGTCAACTAGCACATGAATGATGTCTGCACGTCCACTTATGTTGTGGATTTTAGTACTGCTTACATGTAACAGCAGCATTGATAATATGATCAACAATAATATTACATAAAACAATATTCCAGCTGTAACTCAATATTCCTTGTGTTGGTCAGTATCTCTGTGCAAATCATTCTTTAAGTTTTAGAGCTTTGGTTGCCCTAAAAAAAACCACCTTCCTTACTCTTCCTTACTCCTTATGATAGTATTCAGGAGACCAGAGAGCAAGCCACTCAGCTAAGCCACCTGAAAAATCATTGATCATTTAAGGGCACATCAGGCCTCCTAACAGGCTGACTGTCCAAACACTACTGCTGGAACTAGGATATAGGCAAAATTAAATGGCCGACCACATAGGAGAACAGGACATGACCTTCAAGTGTTACAGAACTGCACATTCAAGGATCTTAAAGTAGAGCCCAAGTGATCAGGAGCAGTTTTTCTGCACACAAACTCACATGATCAATAACCCCAGTCATTCCCTCCCCCACCATCACATCTAGTTTCTACTCCTCAAGTTTATCCCAATGATATTGCTTCCCTCCATCCAATAAGTCACTCCCTACCATCCTAAGGCATTATTTATGCCTTACTGACCACCATTGTGCTTGAAACATCTCCTTTCCCCAGTGCCACTCTGATAAGTCTTTGATACCTCACTCAGCCAATGCCCACCTCTTCTCGTGTCTCAGACAACACATTTTTTTTTTTTTTTTTTTACTCTGGGAAAAAGGAGAAGGCGGCTAAAATTACTATTTCACTGCCAACCTATATTATTTTGTTCAGTGTGTAGTTCCTATCTGCAGATTCCAAAGAAATAAATTGTTCCTTCTCATCACCAAGGCCCTCTGCTAACCCTGACTTACCCCCCTCCCCAGGTTCTTGTTCCTAATCAGATACTCATTTCCCTTTTCCTTTTCCCACCCCCCTATACTGTAGAAATAGGAATTCTATTTGAGCTGTAGCAATGCCTTCTTCCTGCAGCCTGTGCTCAAAAGTGGTACCACAATAAATATGGTAACTCCCTCTTTTTATACCATGAGTCTTCTCAGACTCCAGAAGTAAACCTGAAGATCCTCACAAACCAAAGAAAAACAGTTGAAGAAAGTTGGCAATAGCCATGATATGACTACTATTTTAGCCTAAAAAGTACTCAATTTTTCAAATATAAAAGTTGAGGGCTAGCAAAAATACACAGAGAATGGCTATTGCAAAGGCAGAGTAGCAAATAGCATATAGCGTAGACTCTTAGATGGCAAACTTTCAGGTAAGCAGATGGCACTAGACTTCTTTGCACGGAAATCCCCCGGCAGTTTCTACAGAGCACTACAGAACAGACTACTTTCACAGATGTTCTGTCAACACAAGCTATGACATTTCTCTAACACTATTTACTCACCCAGCCTGAGTTGCTTTGCACATCCCTGAAGCAACAGTGCTGCAAATATACTACTGAAAGTTCACTTGCACTACTCAGTTTTATTCTCCTCAGGCTATAATTGTTGCTATATTGCTATATGGTAAGTTGATATTTGTTTATCAATGTTTAAAATCACAATAGCGGTCAACGTGCATGGCACCATAGGCCATGCACTCAAATGTACAGCATAGAACTTGAAGAAGAATCCCTGGGAGCTATTCATATAGGAGACTGACACTAGCTTTTCATCGCAGGGGGTCAACATCACTAGGGTTTTACTGCTTAGGCTGAACAAGTTCTAAAAAATACAGGTCTCAGCAATTTCTCTTGATTTCTCTCACCACCAGAAAAGAGTTACATGCAACCCTTTGGGTCAATACAGTTTCAGTGATGGTCAATTAGCATTGCTTTGGCGTGGGAGCAGCATTTTATCAGTCTGAAAGACAGATTAGCTCCTTGCACTTAGTGTTGGCAGGATCATTCCAGTTGCAACACTCCCTCACTCCTATGTGGCAGCAGTTTAAAAAGCAGTCCTACTTCAGAGAAATCGGAAGAATTATGGAGCAATGATAGAAAAAATTAATTTTAACTCAGTCTCAGAATGTCAGTAGCTTTCAGAAGGTATTTCATCATATGTCATGAAAAAAATAGACAGGAAAGGAACAGCAGGCAACGTTACAAAGCCTTTACTTACTTCAGGGGGAAAAAAACAAATATATATAGGACTTATTTTATACTGTGAACCAGAAGGAATGCATAAAAGTATATCCACACTGCAGTCTCTGTCCTCTTGTAACAGTAATATTGGATTAATTAAAATGGAAATACTCTACAAAAAGTTCTTCTCCCATACCACAACTCTTGGAGTGGTTAGACGGAGAGAACAGCAAATCTTTATCCCTCTCTACTTGTCAAATCAGCAACTGAAGATAGAGCAATGGGCTACCTAGAAATAATGATGTACTGTCCAATCTGCACTGTTCCACAGAGCAAAACTATCTCATTACTCACAAAATTCTTTAATCTTATCAAGAAATCAGAGGATGAAAGACAAGTGTGCGACAAGTTATTTAGCCTTCCCGGTGCTTCCAGTAAGTTTCCACATAAAAAAAATCCTCCCCACTAATAAACTACATAACAATGATTCAGGAGACTGATAATTGAGTGGATCTTTTTTCCTATTAAAAAAGGGAAGAAAATCAACAGTGGGTCAGTTACTCCCCACAACATATTTATATTTATTTATATATATATATATATGTATATATGAAATAATGCAACACTCACACAACTCAGTACATGTATATACATCTATTATATAGAGTAAACAAGCATGCAGTACTAAGATTGCTAAACCAAAAGACTGCACTCTCTCCGACCCACAGTCCAGTGAGAGCTTGGGCTCAGCTCAACCAAAAACTTATGTTATGAGAGGATACTCTCACAGTTGTAAATTTCAAAAGGTAAGAAAAACAGTAAAATTGCTGAGACAGTAATTTAACTCAGGATAAACATATTGACAAAAGACATAAGATCTTCAGGAAAAAAAAAAAAAGAGTTGGAATACGTCAACTCAGCCAGATCAAGAATCAAACCACTCCAAGAAGGAAAGGCAGTTAGTATTTTCCTTCCATACAACTTCCACAACAGCAGGGACTCATCAGGCTGGTAAGCACATTAATCCTTAGCAAACTGCCTAACCAGCTAAGCAACCTGCACTACCTAGAAAATAATTGCTGTGTCTCTGACATGAAGAACCTCTGTGCATGCTAGAAGATGCCAAAACCACATCCACAGCAATTCTGTATCTTTCATCCTTAAGAATTTAAGTTTTATGGAAGCTTTTATTCACTCTTGCTACTCAAAGCGAGAGTTAAGTTTCAGTCATTCTTCATGTTTTAGAAGAAAATGAGGCAGCACTAGCCACCCATCACCAGACTTCTTTTCTGAGACTACGCCTCTTCTTTGTGGAAGAAAAAGGTTGAGAAGAGATGGTGATACAGTTTTAGATGCCTCAGACCACTCAGCCATTTTGAATAGCACTTACCACATTCATAGTCCTATTTTATTGCAACTGCCAAGCATTGAACTGAAACTGGTAGGGTTAAATTGCTAAAAATAAGTGACCAGTTTATAAAAAGGAAAAGTAGAACAGAAACTGGAAGTAAAATATGAAATCAGAGACTATCTACCACAAATTTATTTGAACAGATTGACGTAAATAAATATTTCCAACTCTCAGACAGCGTTCCATTTTGAGCATTATTGGACCCACCTGAAAGCTGGTGAGACAAGATTATGCCTGATGCAGTTTAAGGCAACTTGTCTCATGCTACAGTGGAAGAACCCTACTTAGTTTGCACAGACTCCAGAATTTCTCCTTAGTAATGGAAGTAAGGTAGATGGAAAAAATCAATTTATATATCAGAATAAAGGAGCATTTAAACATTTTATGCTTCCACATATTTGCTAGCTACTACAACAGCAGACAATACTACACAGCTTGCTTTTTCCCTAGGAATTCCATACTATGGACTCAGAAAGGGTCAAAACAATCTGGAGTTTCCTGAGAACCTAGGAATAGCAAGTAATTATGACTTACTAAATGTAATTATACACACCACTTTGGAACTGGGGATGGTTGCTGGTTTGTTTACTTTTTAGTGTAGGAAAGGAAGCGTCATAAGCACTTCCTGGTGTTTTTCTTCTTAAACTCCACTGCATTTTGAATTTCCTCAGGATCACCACCAGCAAATTCTAGAGTACAAAAAACTTTGAATTAATGGATTAAACCTGCAGTTGTGTGCTGGGAATTGATCAGGTGACTTGTGTCAGTATTTGAACCTTCCAGAACCAGTAAAGGTGGCATTTTCTTTGCAGTATCATACATTTCTCCTGCAAGTGTTCCTGCAGGTTACATTACCACTTGAAATGTCACATATTTCATTGAGCATAATCATTCAGGCATCTTGCCAAATTGACACGAATATGTCAAGCCTCACTTTTCTTTGTAATAGCAGTAGACCGGATGATCTAGTCCCACTGTAGTGTGACAGCCAGATGCTATTCTGAGTGAATTACATCTAAGGAGGGGAACAGGGCTGTCAAGCAAACCACTACACAACTCCAATAGTATATCCATCTGAATAAAATTAGCGATCAAGTGATTTACATATCTGTAATATATTAAAACCAAAATAAACATATTAAAAACAGAGCTAACCAAGGGCCTGGGGTTCACATGTAGAGTGGTAGTGAATCTCAAATTTTGTCAGTTCAGAAACAAGGAACAAAATCACCATTGGGCATTTTACTTTATGAGCCAATAAACTGTTCCCGTAGCCTACTCTGGCCAGCAAGCAGCTATCAAATGCTGCAATGACAACACAGGACTGGGTGAAAGCCAGACAGATTCCAGGTTCTCTTCCACCACTGTTCTGCTGGCTTTGTTGCTCTTCACATCAAGTAAGACCAAGAATGATGAAGTGCTGTTTTTTGTTTATTTGGGGGCTTTTTTTTTTAGCTGTTTTTTTTTTGTTTGGCTGACTGTGCTCTTTTGGTGTTTTGATTTTTTTTTTTTTGAGGGGAGGAGTGGGGAGGTGTTTTTTTTTTTTAAAAAGAAAAGAACAACTTCTTTCAGTTACCAATACAATTCTGAACGATTCTCATTCTGTTTTGAGAATATCATGACAAAAAAAAAAAGCTGTTAACAAGTTTATAATTTGTAACAGAAGTTCTTTGTAAAAAACTCCTGTACAATACCAGTCACCTCATTTGCCATTTGTTTGAAAGTTCCACATACAAATATTGAAACAACATCAGTGACAATTGATCACCCACTTCACAGAGCAGTTTCATACATATACACACGTATATCAGAGATCAAGACAAAGCTTCCATAGGTATCAATCTCTCAAGATGAGAAAGGTGCCAGACAGAAAACCCTCCAAAAAAAGTTATGATTACCAGGGTGACAGTTACTGCAATGCAGGTAAGTTCTCTTCTGTCCCTTTCATCATCCCAGGTATGAACTACTAATATAAATAGGCAAAATATTCATACTGTATGAACTTTTCACCTTACTGATCTGGACCAACTTAGTGACAGTTAGTAGACCCAACTGCACTATTTTTAAGTACTTAAAATCAGTATCTTTAACAGTGCTGATTAACTTTATCACTGTACCTGATACGTTATTCTATTTAAATTAGTTGTTGGTAAGGTAAGAAAACTGTTTAATTCTTCAACGGCAAAACTCATTTGTTTCAATTTTCCTATTTTCTGGAAAGCACCTATTTCAGAGACCATGTTAAGATATCAAGCTGCAGCAGGAGAGGCTCAGGCTGGATATTAGGAAGGGGTTCTTCATTGAGAGGGTTGTCGCGCACTGGAACAGGCTCCCCAGGGGCACAGTTACAGCATCAAGCCTGTCGGAGTTTAAGAAGCATTTGGACTGTGCTCTTAGTTATATGGTCTGAATTTTTGGGTAGACCTGCGTGGTTCCAGGAGCTGGACTCGATGATCCTTATGGGTTCCTTCCAACTCAGGATATTCTATGATTCTGTAATAATGGCTATGGATTCCACAGTCTCTAGAAGGTGAAATTATTCACAAAAAATAGAAACTTGAATTAATTGCACGAAACATGCCCTTTGTAACATCAGAACTCCATGATGCAGCGAGTCCACTTTTTCCTCTGCTGTATTTTCTTCTCCAGAACACTCTGCATTGCAATTCAGAATTCAATACAAGTGTTACTTAATAATTTGGAGAACATTTTCCACTCAAACAGAAACCAATGACAGCAGAACAGATGCCTTTAGGAAACTAAGGATGTGTGATTATAGCACTGGGAAAACAGACACATGCTTGCATCATCTGTAATTATTAAGTTGAAAACAGCCTTTAGTACTTCCAAGATAAATCTGATTCACAAGAGATTTAAAAGGTCACCAGAAACATGGTTCTTAGTCAAACTAGTTCATACCATTTTTTTTCAGGACTGATTTTTTTTTTTTTTTTTTAAGAATTACAAAATGTTCTGTAAAATTCTGCAAATCTGAGTAAATTGTTACTAACATACTGGACTTTTCTCTACTAACATTTCTTAAGAATCCCTCATTATTTCTACCCTGCAGATTTTAACCTATGCTCTTATATTCTGATCTCCCAAAACAGCTAAAAAAGTTTGCCTGAATATAGAAGAAAAGATCAACTGGATTTATACATCAGAAAATATGATTGCAGAACACGGATTCAAGAGGATAACAAGGTTTTGAGGGGTTTGTATTGCCTGTCCCCTTTGGGAACAATGGAGCAGGGGAGACCATCTTATCAGGAAAATAATTTCTTATTCTCTCAGAAGTATCTCTCCCACTAGTTTTGCCATCCCAAGCAAATTCAGATTGTTGTGGGTGTCTTTTTCAGGTTTGGTTTTTAAATCAAAAAGTAATTTATGATTTCATTAAGTAATGAAAAGAAGCAGAAAACTTGTGGTCCAGAAAGACGGCTATATATTAATATTTTATAAATACACTACAGAAAGAACGCAATATTATGGAACAAAAGAAGAGTCCCTAACTTCCATAGAGAAGATAGTAAATAACACTTGAAATGCAATAAACTCCTAAAGATAGCAACATAACAAGAAAAATCTGTGAGGAAGTAGCACATAAGTTATTCTTACCAGCCAGCATGGCAAATGGGATCTTCCCCATCCCACTGAAGGATTTAAGGGATATGCCACTCCTCCAACTTTCCCCTTTGTGATCACATTCATTTGTTCCAATAACAAGTAAAATGGATTAGTTTGATTTCCCACTGATAGTTATCTGCCTGCAAGTAGCCTGACTGTACACTTCAGCAGTTCAAACATGTCAGCAGCTCCAGAAGAAAAACAATAACAAATTACTGAGAAGGAGAACACTCTGAAGCAGCTTGCCCATGCAAACTTCAAATGCCTTGCTGGCCTGCAAACTGTGCTAAACCTAAATGGAGATAATTATCATCTTACAGACGTCTTCCAGGTTGCTAACAGCACACACTAAATGTGAAATTTGACATTTGTTTACTGGTGTTAATAGACACAAAGTAATCTCTTTTAAGAGCCCTTTTACGGAAAAAAAAGAAAAAGAGTACTTTCATCATATGCACTCCCTTAAAGCTGCAAGTAATTCTATTTATATCATATTTAGCAGATTGCATAATTTTAATTCAAACAAAAACCTCTAACTTGCTCCCTGCCCATTGTAAGCTTCAACAGCAACACTATGGCAAGGAGTTGGGGAAGTGTTTACAAAACCCTCTGGTGGTTTAAGAAGTGACTAACAAGTAAAAGAAAACACAAAATATTAATGAACCTAATGCCAAATACCATATACAAGGTAATCCTGTTCATAAATTTGTATCTCAAGAACATTTAAAAAACTAAAGGCAGCAAGACAGAATAATAAATATGATTCAGTGTCTGGACAAAAATCCTGCAAGGAACAGAATTAACGTTGCCCAGCATTTCATGCATTAGGGTTCTTTAGCTTTCTAGACCAATGTTTCCTACAACCTCAGTAACACATCCCATCAAACCCTACTAAACCCTACCCATTAAACCCCACTAAACTATTGCGAACGGCTCAGAGTTACACTGGGACAGACTGAACAGCAGCAGATCAAGTATCGCAGAAAACTCTGGGGCTCACAGTTGTGATTCTTCCTTTCAACACTGTCCCTAACCGAGGTCTCTCTCTTTCACGCAGCAATTAGATAGGTACAAGATACAGAAACTTATTTGACAGGTTACCCTCTGCTTCTAATAAAAGTTAAAGGGGGAACAGAAAGAACTTAGAAAAGAAGAGGGTCAGCACCACAGGTGAACACATGGTACAACCATATAAACTTTGTTTGCTTAGGAGAAGAAGCAAAAAATGCCTTAAAGAGAAGCCTCCAACTTAGAAAAGAAGGCTAATAGTCTACAGCATATCTGCTCAAAATTTTTACATTTTGAAAACCCCAGTGAACCTGGTCAGGAGCTCAAAAAAACCAACTCTGAAAGTTACCAAAAAAAGCAATCTCTCATTTCTTTTTAAGATCATCAAATAATCCCAGAAAGTTAACAGATTTAATGAAGATTTAGAGGGTCTGTATTTGAGTGAATGGATGAACCTGCATGATTTGCTCTGTAGGAGAGGCTAGATCAGACAACTTAGATAATACAGATAGAAGGAATCAAAAAGCCTACAAATTATTATTATATGGTAAGAACTCCATGGTTCTCAAAGCTTTGCCAAATATTTTCCAACCATGAATGTGTATACACACTTAATACAGTAAGATTGTGAAATATTGTTGAATTACTAAGTTCAAAAGACAAATAGCAGAAGTCATACAGGTCAAATAAGAGGTACATAATTATACTGTAAATGCAGGTACTTTGAAAAAGTTAGTCATACAGGACATTTAGAGCCTTCAGAATTCTTATTTCAGTGTTTAAATACCTCCCCCACATCTCCCTGTTTTTCCCCTTTCTTGCTTTACTACCTTTAGCTTGTTGAACACTCTTCTTCCCACAAGCAATTAGCTTACAACAGAACTCTGAATTTTAGTAATGAAGTGACAACCTAGGTACTGAATTAAGACACGTTACAGCAGTCACTTGAGTCTCCAACCAGAAACGAAGGCAAAAGAACAAATCCCACAAACTATGTTGAAACATAAACACTGAGGTTCCCACTTAGCTAGTCTTTACTGTGAGAAATAACTGCCTGTGTGTCCAACACAGACTCTCTGTGTGACCAACTTTCTCTTGATCTGCAATAACAACAATGCAGAATGGTGGAAAAGAAACACTGATCATGTTTTGGTCTTCAAGGGTTTCTTAGAAAAGAACATGAGAAAAAAACATTTTATAACTATCTCTAAAGCAAAATATTTGCATACACTTTTATAAAAACTCACAAATAACTGTTCAAGTAATAAAGCTTTTCTAGACCAAGCCTAAACTGAAAATACAATGCTGTAGTCTTCAAAAACTTCATACATAGATTGATAATAACTTTTTCCCTTACAAAAGCTGAAAATGGTAACATCCAAGAGCAAAAAAAAATTTACAAGATTTTTTCCCTTTTTTTTTACCAGTATTAAGTGTAAGTTCAATTATTATGAAAACATACACATACAACACGTCACCAAACGTGGTTATTTTTACATACATTTGTGGTAAGCAAGCGAAAATCTGCAACTCTGAACAAGCTGAGAAGGATCAGAATGTTTGTATTTACTACATGCTGCTGACAAGAGCAGCAAATGGGAGAACTCTTAGGGCACAGTATGCCCACGTTGCTTACTATTGCCTATACCACTGCAAACACATCAAATAACCCACATTTATATTAAAATTCTTCTGAGATTTTAATCTACAAAACTCCAGAGTGCTACTGCCTTCCACCCACTAGCTGGCCTAAATCCAGCAAGCAAACTTTCTGCTGTTTTCCCACGCCTAATTGTTTTCCAGTATGCAGACAAAGTATAAATCATGCAGAAAACCAACTTTTTTTTTCTTTAATGGAAACGATAAGAATTGGAGAACATGGACGATCAACTCCTCCCTCTTCCACGGTGCAAGAAGTGCTTTGTCAAACTCGAGTACAGCAAGATAACTTAAAGAAGCACTCTACACATGATGCAGGCTGTTAAGCAGATGGGGGAGGAGGAAAGACATCTATACAGATGGTCTGAAATTTGCATTTTGTAATTCAAAGATGGAAGTATTTCTCAGCCTAATATATAATGCACTCATTTCAGCAGAACCTTTTGAAATAAGACAAGAGGGTACTTCTCCCATAGTCCAGTACAACTTCAGGAGAAATTCAAATCAAATTTAAGTGTGTAATGTGAGGATTCTGGAAGAAATCAAGGGAAATCAGATTTTGGTACGTCTCCAAGCACCAGCATCACTTCTCAACACTCATCTCCAATGAGTCCAGAACAGAAAATAAGTGATTACTAAAACCTCCAAATGAAGAAAGTCTCCAAATAAAAACAAACAGTGCTCCTGTAACAGCTTTACTATTTGAAGCATTGACACCAGACAGATAAAACTTCTCTGCACTAGAAATACAAGATGTTTCTGAACCTTAACTTGGAACACACTCCTCCTATGCTCTTCAGCTCCATATGTGTCACCAGGAAGACCTGCATCTCCTGCACGCTGCACCCAAAAAGACCTTTCTTCTACATCAAGCACCTGAGCTTACACTCAATGCCCATACTGCACACAGATTGTGCAGTCTGCTCTGAAGGCTCAACTTCATGCAAAGGGAAATTGGACAGAGTATGAGTTTAGCCCCAGAGGCTACAGCAGATTCCAATTTTTCAGGGGAAAAAGCAAGTTATCTGAATCACTCATGTACTCATAATTGCACTAATACCCATAATTGCACTAATGAGCTGTGCCTTAAGTATGTGCAGGGAGGGAAGAGCAAAAGTTGGCTTTACACAGCCTTATACTTGATGGTATGGCAGAGGATGATAGGAAACACTGATCCCACTGAGCAACAGAGATTAAATTATCTCCTCTGCCCACTTCTATGTCTTAACAGCGCACTCTAGTTGGAGGCCTGTAGCTAGCAGTATCCCCCAGGTGTCAGTACTAGGTCCTGTCTTGTTCAACTTACTCTTCTGTGACATGGATGATGCAACACAGTGCATCAGCAAGTTTGCTGATGACACAAAACTGGGAGGAGTGGCTGACACACCAGAGGGATGTGCTGCCATTTGGAGGAACCTGGACAGGCTGGAGAGCTGGGCCGTGAGAGCTGAACCTCATGATGTTTAACAAGGGCAAATGCAGCGTCCTACACCTAGGAAGGAATAACCCTAAGCACCAGTACAGGTTGGGTGCTGATGTGCTGGAAAGCAGCTCTGTGGAGAAGGACCTGGGAGTCCTGATAGACAGCAGGCTGACCACGAATCTGCAATGTGCCCTTGTGGCCAAGAAGGCCAATTGCATCCTAAGGTACATTCGGAAGTGTTGCCAGCAGGTCAAGGGAGGTGATCCTGCCCCTCTATTCAGCCCTGGTGAGGCCACATCTGGAGTGCTGTGTTCAGTTCTGGGCCCCCCAGTACAAGAAGGACACAGAGCTACTGAAATGAGTCCAGCAGAAGGCTACTACGATGATGAGGGGACTGGAGCATCTCTCTTACGAGGAGAGGCTGAGAAAGCTGGGCCTGTTTAGCCTGCAGAAGAGAAGGCTAAGAGGGGATCTTATCAATGTGCACAAGTACCTGAAGGGAGGGCATCGAGAGGATGGTTCCAGACTCTTCAGTGGCGTCCAGCAAAAGGACAAGAGGTGACAGGCACAAACACACACAGGAAGTTCCAGGTGAATATGAGAAAACAATTCTTTGCTGTGAGGGTGACAGAGCAGTGGAACAGGTTACCCTGAGAGGTTATGGCATCTCCTTCTCAGGAAATATTCAAAACCCACCTGGATGTCATCCTGCACAATGTGCTCCAGGTGACCCTGCTTGGCAGGAGGAGTTGGACCAGATTATCTCCACTGTGATTCTATAATTAAGCCACGTAGACCACAGAAGATAATGGGAGTCAAAGAAAGCATATTAAGTCTTTCAAGTTTCTTTCAAATTAAGAAGAGTGATAGGATTTAGAAGAACGAAGAAGAGAGACTGATAGCTCTTTCAAAATATTATTACTTTCACTTCTTTTAAAGAGTACAGCAGTAGCAGCTACTGTCTTCAGAGGTAACCATATATTGAACAACAAAGAAGGAGCGCTTTTAAACTATTGCTGTGCAGCTGCTGATGCACACCTGGTCATATCAACCTGCTCAGCTTATCACTTCTGTATAATTCAGAAGCTGATATACCTTAGCTTCAGAAGAACAGCATCAAAAGCATGATTTACACTGATCTATACCAACTTACGCAGCAAGGCCAAGGTAGTTGCAGTGGTCAGTTGCATTAGTGGTACCTGCTACCAATCTGTTGAAAAGAGGGCTTGCCTTATTTTTAAGTAAAGGTGGGAATTATTATTTAAAATAACACACAGGAATTTAGCAGCTGAAGATACAGCTCTGCAAAATTCTGAAGAATTGAACTGTTGGCACAGCAATAGTCCAGAGTGCTGTTACAAAGTGGCTTTGCAACTTTGAGCTCATAAAATTACGTATTTGTTGCTTTTCCAAATAATGTTTTTCCACAGAAGTAATCTCAGTTTTTGTCAATATAAAAAACAGCTTATTGACACATCATTAAAGAAACAAGTCTGCTCAATGTTCTTATTACAGATACTCATTTTTATTAAAAAAATATCTAATAAATCAAAAGGTTACAGACTGCATTCTCACTTGTTTATACTAAATGCCAAGAAACTATAAAAATATTTTGTTTTGGTTCCAAAGCTATCTTTCAGACACAGTATGGAAGAATAAAATACCTAAAATAGCTGGAAAGAAACTGGGTAGTGAGAAGCAGCTTAGTTTTTTTGTTTGTTTGTTTTGTATTGTTTTGGGGGGTTTGTTGGTTTTTGGTAGCAGAGAAAATGTAGAAGTTTGTTGCATATAGATAACTGTCACTTCTTGCCAAACAAACTAGTGTGTCATTCAAGATTTAGGAGATGTGTCCTCAAAATTGTGCTTCTCTTGTTCCAGAGCCTTTGCAATATCCTATTTGAAGCAGAAAGAAATCCATCTGTAGGAACTGAAATGGGCTTTTAAAAATAATGCATGTGCACATATCTTCAGAAGTCCTGAACTAGTCAGTTCCACTCTCCTCCTTCACCAAGGCAAGATTTTGACACACACCTTTCCAACATTTGTAACCCATTCCCCACATATCACCTTGTAAGAACAAATGAAGAGCTTTCCCCTGAAATAAACAGCTAGAAATGACTATTGGATGGGCTTTGTGCAAGCTATTTCCCAAAGTATCAGTTGCAGCTTCATTTCAGATTTCAACCCCCTTCTTAAAAGAAAGTTGTTTTTCTTTAGATGACAGGCAAGGACACCACAATTCTTGAACAAATGCTTAAGCAATGTGAGGGAATACAGAGACGTTCCAGTAAGAACCATTATTTGCACTAATGCATGGCTGCATGACAACCCTCTACCTTGCCATATTTTGCAAGATAGAAATATGAATACCCTCCAGCAGACTATAAAGCTCAAAAATTAAGGGGTAATGGAAAAGGAACATTAAAATACTGTACTCTATATAACAAGAGAGCAGTATAACAATATGGTTTGTTTGGTTTTTTTTTTAGCTTTTGATATCAGTCAATACATGCTGTAACAGAAGAAATACTTTCCCTTAATTGCTAAATAAACACACCTGCCACTTCATGATAAAGTATACTTCATATGAATGACCTTTGATACGATTTCTTCTTAAGTCCCACAACTCTTGGAAAGACAGCTTGTCAATTCATTATCATAATTCACATCTTAGACTGCACCCTCCTTTGTGCTACAATCCAGGTTATTTTCTCCTGATCTTTGCTTTAATTCCTAATGCTATCCAAAAAATAACACCTATGGAATAGCTGATGCTCAACGTCGCTCCTTGATGGTAAGCTGGACAAAGTTTTTCATCCCAAACTGAGATAACAAGATACCTAGAATTCATTTCTGAAGACATTTTTGCTTTCTAAGAATACTGTCGAGGTCCCTGTGACCCAGGAGCAGTAACCAAGCACTGAAAATGTCAACAGCCAACTGTTTTCCTCTATGGGAGAACAGTCACTATGCCAACCCTAAACTAGCAAATACCTATTGATAACGCTATCAGGTAACAAGCCCATTAAGTTACTCCAGAAGTAAAGTATATAACCTTGCCTCACAATGCACATGGTGGAATTCACACACGTGTCTTGTAAGCAGGCAGGTGTTTTTTTTGTTGTTTGTTTTTTGTTTGTTTGTTTTTTTTTAATAGTTAAGGCATGCTTAGAGTTTTGTAATGGCTTGCAGGACTAAAGCAACAGGAATACCTACTCTTGCTCAAATACAATTCGAAATGTGGTCATAAAATCTGTACATGAGAGGGACAATTTTGGATTGAGATGGGGGAGAAGTACACATTCACAATTTAGAGAGGAATTATAGGAGAGTTAACACAGTAACAACTTCTTTTAATGTTTATTTGGGGTCAGTTTTAACTTATTAACTATTAGAGCTAAGTGCATTTTGTTTATCTATGTGTGAAAGAAAAGCTGTATGCACTTTGTATCATTACTGAAGCTGTAGCCTCAGAAATTACACAAAGAGCAAACCTGAAAAGGACTCTCATAAGTAGGTTAATCAAAAGCATCACTTCAGAACTATCAGTATTAAACTCTTTTCTATGACCCATCTACTAGGCAGCAAAAGGTACAACAGTCACAGCTGGGGTTTTGAAAATTTCTGCTGAACTCCTTTTTGTTTCATCCATCATCTATTTTAGAACCTGATTTTGACTGTTTTGTTTCATCTTTCTTCTATTTTAGAACTTGGTTTTTGACTGCATGTACCACTGTGACTAGGTGAAAAGAAGCAAGATCACAAGAGACAAAAAAGACAATGAAAGGTAAGAACTTCAAAGGTATATTAGAGAGCATCTAAACCTACGTCTTGTGCAACATTTAACTGCACCTGCAATTAACATTGCAGACAAAAGTAGTCCTTGTTAAATATTAAGCATCCGTGCCCTTTCAGTTAGCAAGAAAGAGCTCATGATAAATGCTTCAAGATATCCAACGGCAAAAATGCCATAAGGAAAAATAGAACAGTATTCAGATAGTCTTTATAACTCATAAGATGTTAATAAAAGGAGGCAATTACATCCCTCCCTTTTAATCCAGCACAAATAACCTTTAAATAATTCTAATATTATGTCAATAGGATACATTTCAAACTGTTCCCAAAGAACACTATCAGCATAAGTAACATTTACTTAAATTTCACCGTATTATTAATAGAAATATTGAAGACAACATATTCTATCATCTGTTGTCATCACATTTTACACATCTTTGACAGTGAAGAGAGATCTTACCCAGGCATGAGGATGCGATTTAAGCAATTAACGTGTATTAGAAGCAAGTACACTGCAAAACCTTCATTTAAGTTTTTGAATCTCAGTTTTGAAGACAACTTCACATGACCCAGCCTTGAATGTTTAGAGGTTTGCACTGCACAAAGATTTAGGAGGCCCCAAAAAGCTATCAACATCGTGACATTAACCCTTATTACTCTTAACTACTGTTTTATTTCCAATTTCTTCACCCTTGCTAACACAATTAAGGAAACTTAATCACTGACACCTCCAATCGTCTGGAATAATATTATAGCAACTGATTTTAAGGGCCACAAAGGGTGATTAAGCCATCTACTAGCTTGACGTTCCGCACATCATACACTGACAGACTTCATGCTGTAACCCTGAGGCTCTGTCAGACAAAAATCCCACAAACTATTCAGCATCAAGTCAGTGTTTTGAGTAAGCAGGGAAAACCTATCAAAAAGATGCAGCAGTCACTTGGGCTATCTCCCCAAATACCATAATTTAATCACCCCTTATCTCCCCCCCTCCCCCCGCCACAACTTATTGCCTATGCTTATTGCCTGTGTTTATTGCCTATGGTGAGAAGTAATCACTCAATCACTGGAGAAGTGCGCAGGTTTAGCCTCCCAGTCCTCACTAGTCGGAAGGCTAGGTTTAAACTCGCACTGGAAAAGAAAACATGAAGACACAGCTATGTATGGCACCTGCAGAACAGGAGAACTCTTGAATTAATACACATTGGGAAGATGTAAGACTGATGGAGAGAGTAGCAACGGCAGTATGTGAAAGACTCTTCCTTTTCTTGGTCACATCCAAGCCCAGGAATGCCTCTAGCCTCTTAAGTGATAGCAAGCAGTCATAACTTCTACATTTGGCAAAGGAGCAAACCAAAAAAACTGCTTATTTTCAGAAGTACGTTTTGCTGGGGGGAGGTGGAGAATGCAGAACACCCGAGGTCTCGTCCGCGGAGCTGGAAGCCCTTATGAGCGAGGTCTCTCCTTAGCTCAGCCCCACTCCCCCGGGGTGCGCTGGCTAGAGCGAGCGTGATGCACCGCAGCCTTGCCGGAGACGCGGCCACCTACCTGTGCCGATGCTCATCGTGTCCTTGCCCGTGGATAAGGAAGCCTCCAAGGTTTTTGCCCCCTTTGCTGGTATCCACGTGGGGAATGAGCACATCCTCCAAACCCAGGTCAAAGCGTTTGTGCTTCGAGGAGTCGGGCAGGAAGAAGAACGCCCCGAAGCACAGCGTGATGAAGGCACTAAGAATTAGGAGCAGGATAAATTTCTCCGAGAGTCTCAAGGTAGCTCGGTGGTGCGGGAAGGACGACGTCCCCAGATTCAGGGGGGGCAGCCTCCGCCCGGACAGCGGCAGCAGGGCGGGGGTGGTCATCCTTCCGACAGCGACCACCCCGCGGGGCGCAGCCTCACCCCCCGCCGCGGCGGGCGCCGGCACCTCTCACCCCCTGCGGAGGGCTGCCGGGGCCCGCCTCGCCTCGGCCGCCTCCCGGCCCGGCGCGGGGGCCGGCGGCGGCTTCACCATCCTCCTCGCAGGCGCCCTCTCGGAGGAGCGGGGTGAGGGCTGTGAAGGGGGGGGAGGGGGAAGGGGCGGGCGGGACGCCCCAACGGCCACTCCAACGGCCGCCGCCGCTCCCCTGGGGGCCGGGGCGCAGCCGCCCCGCTGCCTCCGCGCCCCGGGGCCAGCAGGGCCCGAGCGGGCGGCTCCGGTCAGCGGCGCTCCCCGAGCTCGGCGGCGGCTCGACTCCGGGACGGCGGCGAGCGGGCTGCTGGGGGCCCGGCCTGAGGCGCGGCGTCGCTCCGCCCGCGTCCCCTGGGCCGGGCCGGGCGCAGGCTCATCGCCACCACCCCGCTGCCAACGGCGCCGGCAACGGCCACCGTAAGCTCGCTCCGGACCCGCTCCACGGCCCGGCTGCGCCTGCGCGGAGGCGGCGGAGAGCGGAGCAGGCGCGCTGGGGAAAGTGAGGTCTCCAGGAAGCGACTGCCAGCAGGGCCCTGCCCCTTCGGCGGGAGGGGCGGGCTAGGGGCGCGGCCAAAGGGAATGTACCTGAATTACTGTCTGCAAGCTCTGAAATGTGACTCTTGTTCCCAAAAAAGGTGTGCGTTACGGCCTGCACACGTGCACAAGCCGGAGTCCTTTGCAAAGGGTTTCATATAAAACAAAAAGGAAGCGTAACTGAAGGCCTGGAGAAGGGGACAGCAGGAACCAGATTACAGTCGTAGAATAATTAATGTTGGAAGAGACCTCCAAGATCACAGTCCAACCGTCCGGCTACTACCAATGTCACACACTAAACCATGTCCCTAAATACCAGGTCCAACCTTTCCTTAAACACCTCCAGGGACAATGAGTTCACCAGCTCCCCTGGCAACCAGTTCCAGTGGCTCACTACTCTTTCTGAGAAGAAATGTCTTGTAATTTCCAACCTGAACCTTCCATAGTGCGTCACGAGGCCATTCCCTGTAGTCCTATCGCCAGATTCCTGGTAGTATCACTATTCTCAGATGAGCGTCGTCTTCCCCAGACTAAAAAACCCCAGTTCTCTCAGCTGCTCCTCACAGGACTTGTGTTTCAGGCCCTTCACCAGCTTCGTAGCCCTTCTCTGGACATGCTCAAGGGCTTCAGTGTCCTTCTTGCACTAAGTAGGAGGACGTTGTGAAGGAGGAGGAGGTGGTGGTGGAGGAGGAGCTTTCCCACTCTGATTTAACCACTGGCTTCTGAAAAATATAAACAGGTCCTTGCAATCTCCCTGACTGTGGATGTTTTTTCTTCCTGGCCACATTGCTTGGCGTGCCCCTGACAAGGTCATGGTGGTACCAATGACCTTGAGCCCAGAGATGTCAGGAGCAATTGCCAGAGACCAGGTGGCAAAGGTGGCTTCTCTGGGGGGAGGGGTCTGGTCATGAGCGCTGACCCACAGCTTATAGTTCTAGTTCGGTTTGTGACTCAGCAGGACCATGGCACCATGGCCCTGTAAGACAGCAGATGGCTGGTCGTAGCACCTTCATGACCCTGTGTGATGCGTTGCCCGTGCCGTGATAGCCTGCCTAGTGATTGTTAGGTGTTTTGCAAGTGGCTTGACATCAATAGTGGGTGTGTCTTCTCTTCCCTGTATAACGGCCAACGGGTAGCAGTGCGAGGCAGAGTGTCGAGGATGGCAGACAGTGCAGCAGCTGGAGGAGGAGGAGGAGGAGGAGGAGGAGGAGGAGGAGGAGGAGGAGGAGGAGGAGGAGGAGGAGGAGGAGGAGGAGGAGGAGGAGGAGGAGGAGGAGGACGAGGACGAGGACGAGGAGGAGGAGGAGGTGGTGGAGGAGGCTTCGGTGGCGGCGGAAGAGGCGGCGATGGCGGAGGAGGATCACGCGGGGGATGAGCAGGTGCTGGAGGAGGGGGTGGAAGAGGATCAGGGGGAAGAGGAGGGGAAGGAGGAGGAAGAGAAGGGGGAGATAAAGGAATCGTAGAATCATAGCAACATTAAGGCTGGAAGAGTCCTTCAATATCATCCAGTCCCTGACTCTTTCTGATAAGAAATGTCTTCTAATTTCCTAGGAGGAAGAGGAGGAGGTGGTATAGGAGGACGAGGAGGTGTTGGCGGAGGAGGTGAAGGAATTTTGGGTAAACCTGTGGTATCAGGATTTGGACTTGATGATCCAAATGGATCCCTTCCAACTGGGTATATTGTGTGATTCTATGAGGAGGAGGAGGATTCATAGAATCATTCTTGTTGGAAGAGACCTTTAAGATCATCCTTCTACGAGGTGGTGGAGGAGGAGGTGGTGGTGGAGGAGGTGGTGGCGGAGGCGGAGGAGGTGGTGGTGGCGGAGGCGGAGGAGGTGGTGGTGGCAGAGGCCCAGGAGATGGTGGTTGTGGCAGCGGAGGAAGAGGTGGTGGCGGAGGACGAGGAGGTGGTGGCGGAGGACGAGGAGGTGGTGGTGGAGGAGGAGGAGGAGGTGGAGGAGGCTTGGGTGGCGGCGGAAGAGGCGGCGGTGGCGGAGGAGGATCACGCGGGGGATGAGCAGGTGCTGGAGGAGGGTGTGGAAGAGGATCAGGGGGAAGAGGAGGGGAAGGAGGAGGAAGAGAAGGGGGAGATAAAGGAATCGTAGAATCATAGCAACAGTAAGGCTGGAGGAGTCCTTCAATGTCATCCAGTCCCTGACTCTTTCTGATAAGAAATGTCTTCTAATTTCCTAGGAGGAGGAGGAGGAGGTGGTGGAGGACGAGGAGAGGGATGACAAGGAAAAGGACGACGAGAAGAAGGTCGACGACGACGATGATGAGAAAGACAACAAGGAGGAGGAGGGGGAAAAGGTCGTGGAGCAGGAAAAGGAGGAGGAGGCGGCGGCAGCGATGGTGCTGGTGGAGGAGAAAGCAGCAGCGGTGGTGGTGGTGGAGGAGGAGGCGGCAGTGGTGGCGGTGGAGGAGCACGCGGGGAAAGAGCAGGTGCTGGAGGAGAGGGTGGTAGAGGATCAAGGGGAAGAAGTGGAGGAGGAGGAGGAAGAGAAGGGGGAGATAAAGGAATCATAAAATCATAGCAATATAAAGGCTGGAAGAGACGTTCAATATGATCCAGTCCCTGACTCTTTCTGACAAGAAATCTCTTCTAATTTCCTAGGAAGACAAGGAGGAGGTGGTGGCGGAGGAGGAGAAGAAGGTGGTGGCGGAGGAGGAGGAGGAGGAGGTGTCGGAGGAGGAGGAGGAGGAGGTGGTGGCGGAGGAGGAGGAGGAGGTGGAGGAGGCTTCGGTGGCGGCGGAAGAGGCGGAGGTGTCGGAGGAGGATCACGCGGGGGATGAGCAGGTGCTGGAGGAGGGGGTGGTAGAGGATCAAGGGGAAGAAGTGGAGGAGGAGGAGGAAGAGAAGGGGGAGATAAAGGAATAATAGAATCATAGCAATATAAAGGCTGGAAGAGACGTTCAATATGATCCAGTCCCTGACTCTTTCTGACAAGAAATTGTTGTGGTTTAACCCGGCTGGCAGCTAAACACCACACAGCCGTTCGCTCACCCTCCCCCCTCCCTCTCTGGGATGGGGGAGAGAAACGGGAAAGTGAAGCCGGTGAGTTGAGATAAAGACAGTTTATTAAGACAGGAATATAAGGAATATAATAATAACAATAATAATAATAATAGTGATAATGATAATAGTATTAACAATAATAATGTGTAAGATAACAAGTGATGCACAATGCAATTGCTCACCACCCGCTGACCGATGCCCAGCCTATTCCCGACCAGCCGGCCCCCCCCACCCCGGCCAGCCACCCCTATATATTGTTTGGCATGACGTCAGATGGTATGGAATACCCCTTTGGCCAGTTTGGGTCAGCTGTCCTGAGTCTGTCCCCTCCCAGCTCCTGCTGCACCCCCAGCCTGCTCGCTGGCAGGACAGAGCAAGAAGCCGAAAAGTCCTTGGCCTGGTGTAAACACTGCTCTGCAACAATTAAAACATCAGCATGTTATCAGCGCTCTTCTCATCGTAATCCAAAACATAGCACCCTACCAGCCACTATGAGCTACTTAACTCTGTCCTAACTGGAACCAGGACAGAAATCTCTTCTAATTTCCTAGGAGGACAAGGAGGAGGTGGTGTCGGAGGAGGAGGAGGTGTCGGAGGAGGAGGAGGTGGTGGCGGAGGACGAGGAGGTGGTGGCGGAGGAGAAGGACGTGGTGGCGGAGGAGGAGGAGGTGGCGGAGGAGGAGGAGGAGGCGGTGGCGGAGGAGGAGGAGGAGGCGGTGGTGAAGGAGGAGGAGGAGGCGGTGGCGGAGCAGGAGGAGGAGGAGGTGGCGGAGGAGGAGGAGGAGGAGGAGGAGGAGGTGGTGGTGTTGGAGGAGGAGGAGGATGTGGAGGAGGCTTCGGTGGCGGTGGAGGAGACGGCGGTGGCGGAGGAGGATCACGCGGGGGATGAGCAGGTGCTGGAGGAGGGGGTGGTAGAGGATCAGGGGGAAGAGGAGGGAAGGAGGATGAAGAGAAGGGGGAGATAAAGGAATCGTAGAATCATAGCAACATTAAGGCTGGAAGAGACCTTCAATATCATCCAGTCCCTGACACTTTCTGATAAGAAATGTCTTCTAATTTCCTAGGAGGAGGAGGAGGTGGTATAAGAGGACTAAGAGGTGGTGGCGGAGGAGGTGAAGGAATTTTGGGTAAACCTGTGGTATCAGGATTTGGACTTGATGATCCAAATGGATCCCTTCCAACGGGGTATATTGTGTGATTCTATGAGGAGGTAGGAGGATTCATAGAATCATTCTTGTTGGAAGAGACCTTTAAGATCATCCTTCTACGAGGAGGTGGAGGAGGAGGAGGAGGAGGAGGAGGAGGTGGTGGTGGAGGTGGTGGTGGCGGAGGCGGAGGAGGTGGTGGTGGCGGAGGCAGAGGATGTGGTGGTGGCAGAGGCAAATGAGATGGTGGTTGTGGAGGCGGAGGAGGAGGTGGTGGCGGAGGACGAGGAGGTGGTGGCGGAGGACGAGGAGGTGGTGGCGGAGGAGGAGGACGTGGTGGCAGACGAGGAGGAGGTGGCGGAGGAGGAGGAGGAGGCGGTGGCGAAGGAGGAGGAGGAAGAGAAGCGGGAGATAAAGGAATCATAGAATCATAGCAATATAAAGGCTGGAAGAGACGTTCAATATGATCCAGTCCCTGACTCTTTCTGACAAGAAATCTCTTCTAATTTCCTAGGAGGACAAGGAGGAGGTGGTGTCGGAGGAGGAGGAGGTGTCGGAGGAGGAGGAGGAGGAGGTGGTGGCGGAGGAGGAGGAGGTGGTGGTGGCGGAGGTGGAGGAGGTGGTGGTGGCGGAGGCGGAGGAGGTGGTGGTTGTGGTAGAGGACGAGGAGGTGGTGGCGGAGGAGGAGGTGGTGGCGGAGGTGGCGGAGGAGGAGGAGGAGGAGGAGGTGGCGGAGGAGGAGGAGGAGGAGGAGGAGGTGGTGGTGGTGGAGGAGGAGGAGGATGTGGAGGAGGCTTCGGTGGCGGTGGAGAAGACGGCGGTGGCGGAGGAGGATCACGCGGGGGATGAGCAGGTGCTGGAGAAGGGGGTGGTAGAGGATCAGGGGGAAGAGGAGGGAAGGAGGATGAAGAGAAGCGGGAGATAAAGGAATCATAGAATCATAGCCATATAAAGGCTGGAAGAGACGTTCTATATGATCCAGTCCCTGACTCTTTCTGACAAGAAATCTCTTCTAATTTCCTAGGAGGACAAGGAGGAGGTGGTGGCGGAGGAGGAGGAGTAGTCGGAGGAGGAGGAGGAGGAGGTGTCGGAAGAGGAGGAGGAGGAGGTGGTGGCGGAGGAGGAGGAGGAGGTGGAGGAGGCTTCGATGGAGGAGGAAGAGGCGGCGGTGTCGGAGGAGGATCACGCGGGGGTTGAGCAGGTGCTGGAGGAGGGGGTGGTAGAGGATCAAGGGGAAGAAGTGGAGGAGGAGGAGGAAGAGAAGGGGGAGATAAAGGAATAATAGAATCATAGCAATATAAAGGCTGGAAGAGACGTTCAATGTGATCCAGTCCCTGACTCTTTCTGACAAGAAATCTCTTCTAATTTCCTAGAAGGACAAGGAGGAGGTGGTGTCAGAGGAGGAGGAGGTGTCGGAGGAGGAGGAGGTGGTGGCGGAGGACGAGGAGGTGGTGGCGGAGGAGGAAGACGTGGTGGCGGAGGAGGAGGAGGTGGCGGAGGAGGAGGAGGAGGCGGTGGTGGAGGAGGAGGAGGAGGCGGTGGTGAAGGAGGAGGAGGAGGCGGTGGCGGAGCAGGAGGAGGAGGAGGTGGCGGAGGAGGAGGAGGAGGAGGAGGAGGAGGTGGTGTTGGTGGAGGAGGAGTAGGAGGATGTGGAGGAAGCTTCGGTGGCGGCGGAAGAGGCGGCGGTGGCGGAGGAGGATCACGCGGGGGATGAGCAGGTGCTGGAGGAGGGGGTGGAAGAGGATCAGGGGGAAGAGGAGGGGAAGGAGGAGGAAGAGAAGGGGGAGATAAAGGAATCGTAGAATCATAGCAACATTAAGGCTGGAAGAGTCCTTCAATATCATCCAGTCCCTGACTCTTTCTGATAAGAAATGTCTTCTAATTTCCTAGCAGGAGGAGGAGGAGGTGGTATAGGAGGACGAGGAGGTGGTGGAGGAGGAGGTGAAGGAATTTTGGGTAAACCTGTGGTATCAGGATTTGGACTTGATGATCCAAATGGATCCCTTCCAACGGGGTATATTGTGTCATTCTATGAGGAGGAGGAGGATTCATAGAATCATTCTTGTTGGAAAAGACCTTTAAGATCATCCTTCTACGAGGTGGTGGAGGAGGAGGAGGAGGAGGAGGTGGCGGTGGAGGAGGAGGAGGCCGTGGCGGAGGAGGAGGCGGTGGCGAGGAAGGAGGTGGAGGCGGTAGCCGAGCAGGAGGAGGAGGCGGTAGCGGAGCAGGAGGAGGAGAAGGTGGCGGAGGAGGAGGAGGAGGAGGTGGTGGTGGAGGTGGAGGATGAGGATGTGGAGGAGGTTTCGGTGGCGGTGGAGGAGGTGGCGGTGGCGGAGGAGGATCACGCGGGGGAAGAGCAGGTGCTGGAGGAGGGGGTGGTAGAGGATCAGGGGGAAGAGGAGGGGAGGAGGATAAAGAGAAGGGGGAGATAAAGGAATTGTAGAATCATAGCAACATTAAGGCTGGAAGAGACCTTCAATATCATCCAGTCCCTGACTCTTTCTGATAAGAAATGCCTTCTAAATTCCTAGGAGGAGGAGGAGGTGGTGGAGGACGAGGAGAGGGATGACAAGGAAAAGGACGACGAGAAGAAGGTCGACGACAACGATGATGAGAAAGACAACGAGGAGGTGGAGGGGGAAAAGGTCGTGGAGCAGGAAAAGGAGGAGGAGGCGGCGGCAGCGATGGTGCTGGTGGAGGAGAAAGCAGCAGCGGTGGTGGTGGTGGAGGAGGAGGCGGCAGTGGTGGCGGTGGAGGAGCACGCGGGGAAAGAGCAGGTGCTGGAGGAGAGGGTGGTAGAGGATCAAGGGGAAGAAGTGGAGGAGGAGG